>NW_006399805.1:984690-997820 GCF_000299155.1 Elephantulus edwardii | reverse complement strand
TTATGGAGGTGGAGAAATAGGTGAGTTTGAACAACTGACCTTTTGATTAGCTTTATACCCTTTACCACCAGAGCTCTTTTCCCTTTGATTAGGTCTCTTTCATTTCTGTCAGCAGTATTTATGGGTTTATTTTACACAAACTTTAATGGAATTTATTTCTGAGTTATTTAATACTTTTTTATGCTCTTATATTCAAATTGTTGTTACTTTCTAGAAATTTTGAAATTGTGATTGGAATGACACTTTACAAAGCAAATTAATTTTTCCTTCAGCCGTTCATACACATTTTGTTTTATAGAATTAATTTTTATGCCCACAGTGCAATCACCTTTTTCTTCCTTATAGTTCTGCTTTCCATGAATCCTTCTATACCTCTCTGTGTATTCCTTATCTTCAGTGGGATTGTGATAATTACCCATTATTGAATATTGCCTTAACCCTTTGCCCATTTTAATGTGTACCTGTCATCACTTTAATAGTTTTTACTTTCCTCTCCTTCCTTTCCCATCCCTGGCACTTACCCACAATATGATCATTTGTGTATAAACCTTTCCTTAGCTTTTTATAATAATTATGTGGTCTTATGCTTGTACATTTGTGGCTGACTTCTTTCACTCAACACAATGCCATTTTGATGCTGCTTGAATTCTTTTTCTGTGTTGCATAGTACTCCATTATGTGACTGTACCATAAATTATTTTTTCATTTGTCTGCTGATGGACACTTGGGTTGTTTCCATCTCTTTGCTATTGTAAATAATATTGCAGTGAAGAAGGATGTTCATGTATCTGTTCATGTCTCGACTGTTTTTTTATTTAGGACATATAGATAGTAGTGGGACTGCTCATCCAAGTGGATTTCTATTTCCAACTTTCTAAGGAAGTGCCAAAATACTTTTTATAGTTGTTGCAACATTTGACATCCCTACCAGCTTTGTATGAGAGTTCCATTCTTTGTACCCTCTGCAACATTTATTGATTCCTGTGTTACTGAACTTTGCTATTGTTGTCAGGGTATAATGATACCTCTTTGTTTTGATCTGCACCTTTCTAAATAGAGGAGCTATAGTGGTATAGCCCATGGAATCCATCAGCTCCTTCACAGGAGAAAGATGGGTAGTCACCTCCTGTGCAGTTGATAGCCTGATAAACACAGGACAGGGTCAGCTATGAGTCGTTTCTAAGTTGACAACAGTGAATGAGCAAGAACACCGAACAGGTTGGAACATCTCTGCATATATTTGTTGACCATTTGAATATAATTTTTGCTGAATTGTCTTTTCCTGTTCTCTGCCTGTTTTGTAATTGGATGGTTTGTCTTTTTCTTGTTGAGGTATTGGAGTTTTCGATGAATTTTAGAGATTATTGTCTTATTAGATGTGTTCTTGCCAGATATTTTCTTCCCACTCTGTGGTTTCTCTTTTCTCATTTAGACATCGCACCCATTCTGAGTCTTCTTTCTGGACTGCTGAGTTAGTTCATTCACACTCAGTGTAACTGTCGACAATTGTGGTTTTATTCCTGTTCACTTGCTATGCTCTTTTTTTTGTGCTTTTGTTGGTTTCTTTGTTCCATTTGCTTTTTTTGTGCTGAATTTTTTTTTTGTGGCATTTCTTACCATTCAGTTTATTACCGTTGTACTATTTGCTAAATCTTTATGGTTTGTTATTTTCATTTTAATGAATGTTTACAGAAACTTTGGATTTCCATTCATTCATTGTTGAATTTTTCTCCCTCCTCCCTCCCCTCCAGTTCGTTCTTCTCTTTGAAAAGTAAAAGTAAAAAAATTCTTTCATTGTTATACAATCCTTCCCCCCAAGTCCACTCCACTATGCAGGCTTCATTCTAGACTCCTGTCCTGATAATAATACCTAATCATATATCATTTTTAAACAGTTCTCTCCCTCTTCTGTTTCAATGCAGTATACATTATTTACCCCCTCTTTCTCAGACTTCCCTCAACGCAGATGTTATTCCCATTTTACAGCAGTGGCACTATGCAATGTTTGTCCTTTTGTGACTGAGATATTTCACTCAGCATAATGTCCTCCAGGGCCGTACATTTTGTATAATACTTCATGAGTTCCTTGTTTTTCAATGCAGCATAGTATTCCATTGTGTGAATATACCAGAGCTTCTCTATCCATTCATTTGTTGATGGGTACTTAGGTTGTTTCCAACTCTTTGCTATTGTGAACAAAGCCACAATAAACATGGGTGTGCATATATCTGCTTGGGTGGCAGTTATGGTTTCTTTGGGGTATATTCCCAGTAGTGGAATTTCTGGGTCAAATGGTATCTCTATTTGCAATTTCTTGAGAAATGCCATACAGCCTTACATTATACTGCCACCAACAGTGAATAAGGGTTCCACTCTCTCCACAACCTCACCAGCATTTGTTGCTTGCTGTTCTGTTGAATTTTGCTTAATTCTGACTGGGGTGAGATGATATCTCATAGTTGTTTAGATTTGCATCTGTCTTAGAGCTAGGGATTTTGAACATTTCTTCATGTATTTCTTGGCCATCTAAATGTCTTCTTTGGTTAAGTGTCTGTTCACATCCTGTGCCCATTTTTCAATTGGGTTATTTACCTTTATCTTGTCGTTGTGTATTTTAAGTTTTTTTAAGATTCATTCATTTTATTGGCTGTTACCATATAAGTTACTATTTTATTCTCAATGATAAAAGGTTCACCTGCTTTCAGGTGAACCACAATGGTTGTGTCTTGAAAACACCTCAAGTCCTCTCTGTTTAGACGTGCTATACCTGCCCTTCTTGCTCCCTTTCTTTCACTGTAGTCCCCATTTACAGACTGACATTTCTCATTCCCTAATTTTAGTCTTCTGTGTTGGTTATGCATTTTGTGTTTCTATGTCTGGGTTAGTTTCTGAATGATATTATCGTAAATGTTAATTTCAAGCCTATACTTGTTTGCCCTTGGTCCAAAGTTTTCAGAAATTGCCTTAGTTATTGTTTATCTGGAACTGTTCTAAGTGCATTGTTACCTGCGAGGGACAATTTTACCAGTCTTCACTCCTGCCCTGAGAGTGAAGCTGCAGGACATGTGCGTGGCTGGGCTGTGCGGATACTGTTGCTGGCTGTTAACAGGGACTCCACACAAAGTAAGAAAAACAAAATCCTCAAAACCCAGATTGGATAAAGGAAGAAAAAGAAAAACTGAGAGGGATACAAAAGGAAAGGGAATCAAAATAGACAAGCAAAAGAGGAAAAGAGAAGAGGGAAACTAAAGCAAAACAGAGGGCAGGGAGAAATGAAAACAAAACAAAAACCCACCAAACAGAAACCCGAAAAGCAATGAGAAAGGAAAAAGAGTCCTTGAGTGAGTGTTGAGTGTATGTGAGAGTTCCTGCTTAAGCATTTGTCTTGCCATGTAGACACACACGGGGGCTCACACCTGCCTGGTGCCCTTGCCACACTGTGAGCAGTGGAGGCAGGAGGTCTCGTTGGGGAAATTCCTGCTCATCTGACAGGTGGCTGAAGGCACAGGATGTGAGCCAGACCACAGACAGCACTTCTTTTGGCTAAGAGTTTGTTGAAGAGTGAGGCACCCAACCAGGGATGGAGTTTCTACTGGCTCTAGAGATACCTAAAATGGTCCAGTTGGCCAGGGACCCTGTTCTTTCCAGCCCAGAGGATGGCACACTTTTCTGTTGTGCATAGAGGTGAAGCCAACACAACAGTACCCTACAACAAATTGTTTCTTTGCTGTTAGTTGCCGTGATGTATTCAGTACAGGTGATGGGAGGAGATATCCTTACCTTATTCCTGACCTTAGAGAAATCCTAGGAAATAGACATTAGTCTTTTCATCACTCTTCAAAGATGATCTTTATGAAATTGAAAGTTAAGTTTTATATTCTTTGCTGAGCATCGCCCACCCCCACCCATGCTTGGGCACTGAATTGTGTTATATTCTTTGGCCAGTGAGTACTTTCCAGTTTATAAGATTAGGTCTGAGTAGAGCTGCTCCATAGGATTTTTCAGGGCTCTGACCTTTCAGTCACAGCCAGGCCTTTCTTCCAAGTTGCCTCTGTGTAGTTTTGAACCTCCATCATTGCAACTCAAACTTAAGAGCTTAATCATCGGCACCACCTTACATTTGTTGTTAGTTAGTATTTGTGGATTAAACTTTGCTAAGGATTTTGGTGATATGCCTACAATTTTTGTTCTGTGGAATATGGTCCCCCTCCCCCAAGTTGTGTATTTGTATAATGCTGATTCTTACAAAATGATGAGGAGAAAGACTAGCGAAAGCTGATATTTGACTCCTATCCATAGTATATAAAAAGTCAGAGAACCAGTAGAATTGGAGACGGACAGGTGAAACTTGATCATTGATTTTTTTTTTTATGTTGAGGAATAATCCATATTGAAGATAGTAGTCTTTGATTTTCTTCAGTAAGTATTTAAAGTTTTTCTTCACTTTCTGGAACAGAGTTGTGTCTTCTACATAACATGGGTTGTTAATGAGTCTTCCTCTAGTCCAGTACCACATTTTTCCTCACATAGTGCAGTTTTTGTAGTTATTTTCTCAGTATACAGGTTGAATTTGTGTGGAGACTTGGCAGATAGACAAAATCAAGATAGATAGATTCAAGTTGTCAAAGACTTACTTTCATTTATATCCACAATTAACACCCATGGTAGTAGAAGTCAAGAAATCAGAAAGTGTGCTGCATTGGGAAAATCTGCTGTCAACACCCCCTCAAAGTACTAAAGAGCAAGGATGCCAGCTTAAGACTCAGGTACACCTGATCCAAGCCATGGTATTTCCAACTGCTCCATATGCATAGGGAGCTCTGATAGCCTAGTGGTTTGAAGCTGCTTTGCAATCTCAAATGCAAGCAGTTTGAATCCACTAGCTGCTCCCAGGAGGATGATGGGCAGTCTTATTCTGTGTGATTTACTGCCTCTGAAAATCCACTGGCGGGTCAGCTGGGGGTCAGTTCTGACTCAGAGGTACACTAAACAACAACAGCTTATGCATGGGAAAGTTTGGCAGTGGGTAAGGAAGACCAAAGAATAGGTAATGCCACTGAATTATTATGTTGACAAAGAGTATAGATTTTTTGAGTGAATAAGAATTTTAAGAATCATTTTATAAATGTATGTACTTGAGATCTTAATTTAAAATGCCAAGTATTTAAGAGTAATTGGTTACTTTCATAAATCATCTTTCAGCAAACTTTGAGAAGAATGTGTTACCTCACCATCAAGGAAATGGCCACCATCTCTGAGGATGTCATCATTGTTACGAGCAGGTATGTGAGTGGTCAAATCTAGGGTGGGAGATGGAGATATTTACCGAAATGTTTGCACTTCTCTCTAGGTAATCTTCTTTGCCTGTAATAAAGTCAATACGAATTTAAAAGAATGTACTATCTTAATGTGTCATTTGCTAAAATAGGGCTGTCATCATGTGAAATTATTCCTATATTATAATAAATCAGAGAAAAAAACCACAGAGAAGGGCTACAGATAAGGTTACATTAAAAGGAAAAATATTTATTATACAAATACTTTAAAAAAACTTAAAAGCAAGTGATATATTTGAGGAATATATTTACAACAAATACATCAAGAGTGATATCTGTAATAGGTAAAGAACGGTTATACTTTTAAAAGTGCTAATTCATAAATATATTAACAAAAAGGGTCCTAAATACCTTCAAAGTCATTCTCATTAGTAATCAAAAAGATATAAATTTAAGATGCAAAATGAATAAAGTACAGGATTTTGACAAAATGTAAGAAGAATTGGAGTGGAGTGGGATTTGCCACCTCTTATCTTTTTTAACTTCACAAAGGGAATCTGTTTATAAGATTTAAGCTGACCAAGGAAGACGCTGCCTGGATTAAAAGAAGGTAGTCTAAAAAAATGGAATCAGGGCAACTAACACCCTGCCTTAGGCATGCATGTTGTTGCTCTGTGCCCTCCAGTCACCTATGACTCATAGTGACCCCATGCACAATAGCTCTGAGCCCTGCTCTATCCTGAACCAGTCTCACTGTCCCTGATAAACTTACCCCTTCAGCTCAGTTACTGTGTCATCTTACCTGGGACCTGTCTCTCCTGCACTGTCCCTCAACCCTTCCAAGCATGATATCCTTCCTCCAAAGAGTGGTCCCTCCTGGAAGCATGCCTAAAACATGTGAGACTGAGTCTCAAAATCCTTGCCTCCAAGAAGCAGCTTGTTTTCACCCTCTCCAGGACATACTTGTTAGTTCTCTTGGCAGTCCCTGGTTCAGTACTTTTCTCCAGCACCACAATTCAAAGGTATCGATTCTACTTCTATCATGCTTGGTCATTTCAAAGACTGAAAAAAACCACTCTGTCTTATAGATGTTTCTGTGTACATACATGTGCAAAACCTCCTGCTGACATTGCCTTCTGATAAAGATGTGGTCATAGAAATAAGAAAGGTCAGCAAATAAAAAAAGAAACAGTAAAAAATATCTTGGGGCTCTGTTACCATATTTTACTATTTGTGTGATGAAAACCTTCTGAATAAAAGCTATGAAGATACACAGGTTGGGAGGACCCCTTCTCTGGGTTCCTCTTCCCTTCTTGACTAACTAAAGTTTTGTTGGAAGCGGGAGTGGCATCCACTTCCTAAATAACATGCCTCTGGAAACTCTAAAAACTTTGATAAATGACGAGAGTTACAGAAAGACTTCAGGCTTTTTTGTTCATAGGATCGCCATTAGTCATGCTCAACTCGATGGCAGTCTATAACAACAACTAAAGTTGAGTATGTTCCTGTGCCTGGCACTTTCCTGCTGGTAAGAAAAGTGCAACAAACGGCCCCATCAACAACATCCATAGTACATAACTAATTCCTGTGAGGCCAGATGTGCCCCATGTGCCTGAATCTACTTCTGCTCATTTTAACAACTATCATGAAGAACTCAGCAGAGTAAGGACGAGCGTCCTCATGCCTCCTTAGCAATACGTACTGAACAGTTTCACATGTTTTTGTCACATCTTTGAATGTAAAACCACTATAAAATTGTTCACTACAAATTATTAGTAAGTAGACATAAGTAAACCCAGGCTCACCTTCTTTATCAGACAAGCTGACCCTCCCTGGGGGCTCTTAAAAGCTTGTGGGAAACCATCCACAGTTGTTAGATGCTGTTGAGTGTGACTCATATCAGCCTTGATCTGAACCCTGTCCTACCCTGTGCCGTACTCATCATCTCTGACACAGTTGAACCCATTGCTGCGGTCACTGTGCCAATCCATCTCTCTGAGGGTCTTCCTCTCTTTAGCTGACCCACCACCTTTCCAAGCATGATGTCCCTCTTCAAGGTATAGCCTCTCCTAGCAACATTCTCGAAGTATATGAGGCTTCACCATCCTTGTTTGCAAAGAGCACTCTGGCTGCACTTTCTCCAGGACATATCTGTTTGTTCTTTTGTCAGTCTGTGTCCATGGGATATTCACTACTCTTCTCCAACGCCACAGCTAGTAATTTTTTTTTTTTATGAAAAACCAAACCATAGTTTCATTTAACTAATAAAGTAAGTCTGCCTTAAGAATTGGTGGTCTTTTAAGAACAATCTATGTGGGATTAAATTGACAATAGCAACTTGAAAGATTAGATAGGAACTGTAGGGAGTAGTGAGTTTATGGTGGAGGAATAACTCATAAAAGGAAGGTGAGGATGGATGTTCACCCAGACAATGTAAGTCATATGCCTGGATTGAACGTGTGGTAACTGTTGGGTTCATGTATGTTTTGCTAGTTATGTGTATTACTGCTCAACAACAACGAAAGAGAGAATTTCTTTTTTTAAATTGAATACCTTACGAAGTAAAGAAGGGAATCAGAAGGACTTTCCTTAGAGTGGTTGCAGTACTGTTCGCGCGCTAGCAAAGGATAAAACAACTTAAGTTGTATCAGTGTTTAGAATCATTGCCATTAACTGTGCTATAATGTTACTATCACATGTAAGCAAAATATTGCTGAAGATCATCCCAGAATGGCCGGAGCAGTACATTAAGAGAAACTTGCCAAAAATGTAAATGAATTTAGAAGAGGCCACGGCACCAGGGATGTCATTATTGAAGTGAAATGGATTCTGGCTGAAACAGAGAATACCAGAAGAATGTCTATTTGTGCTTTATTAACTATCAAAAGCATTTGTCTGTGTGGATCATAACAAACTATAGCTACCATTGAGAAGAATGGGAATCCCAGAACACTTAATTATGCTTATACAAAACCTATACCTAGATCAAGAAGCTGTTGTGTGAACAGAACAAGGTAACACTGCACGGCTTAAAACCAGGAAAAGTGTGCATCAGGATTACGACCTTTCTCCATACCTATTTAGTCAGTATGCTGAGTGAGTAATTTGAGAAACTGGACTCTGAAGAACAGTGTGTCATCAAGAGTGGAGGAACGCACATCAGCAACCTGAGTTATGCAGAGGACAAAACCTTGCTTGTTGAGAGCGAGGAGGATTTGAAATGCTTGTTGCAGAAGATCAGAGACTTCTGATCTCCTGACTGTTGGTGCCAAGGGTGTTGATTGTGGATCCAAGCAAGATGAAATAATTGACAATTTCAATCTGTTATCCATCTGTCATGATGTTGCTTATTAGTCCAGTGATGAGGATTTTTGTCTTCTTGATGGAGGGATGCAGTCCTTGGGTGTCAGAATCCTTGAAAATTGGCTTTTCTAGCCATTGCATTGGCCTGCTGGGGGCATGATCTCTTGCTGCCCTAACTGCGGACACATGGTCTTGCAGATCATCAACAGAGTGTTCAGTATGGACTGGCATAAGGAGCGAATGCAACATGAGAAGTCAGCAAGTCTGACTTCTGCCTGCTTCATGAAGAACTCTCTCCATCAGTGATATCCGTAGCACCATACACGTAGCTACGTAGCACCATACACATAGTTACATAGTCAGATCTGCCGCCTCACGTGCTCTTGCACCTATTTCTACCAATCATTGGGTCCAGTGTTCATTGTTGACTCACACACTTTACTTACAGTTGTGGAGTTTATTAGAGAACTAGGTTGGGGAGTGTGGAAGGCAAAGAATATCAGACGATACAAGTCCAGGTTTAGTCCAGAAGTCTCAAGCCAGATTAACAGCAAGACACAATTCCTTAATTATTTGAGATAGCTTCTCAATCAACCAGTGAATGTCCAGATTCGGTTCAGCAGCACAAATGAAACTGTGGTTTCCTCACACATCCAGCAAACTTTATATCTGAGCAGTTACAAATCAGCCTTTCCTTCAATCACTCAGCAAGCAAAACCTTTAACTGTGGCCTTTATCTTCAGTGTTCCTCTGGTTACATCTTGTCACAGTCTCTTCATAGCAGTGGCACTATCTAGTCACCCTCTCTTCACCACCATCATCACAGTGTCTCCACAATGTCTCCACAGTCTCTTTTCTACCCCCTTTCACATTGTGGAAAGCATTCTCTTATATTGATCCCACAGATGTTGTTGACTTGCAAGACCATGTGTTCACAGTTAAGGTAGCTGGACATCGTGCCCCCAACAGGGTTAACATAATGACTAGAAAAGCCAATTTTCAAGGGTTCTGACATTCAAGGACTGCATCCCTCCATCAAGAAGACAAAACCCCTCACCACTGGACCAATATACATCATGATAGATGAAGAAAAGATTGAAGTTGTCAGTGATAATCTTGCTTGGATCCACAGTCAACACCCTCGGCACCAGTCATCAGGAGAACAGGAAATGTATTGCATTAAGCAAGTCTGCTGTCGAGGAACTCTCCAAATCACTGAGGAGTAATGATGTCAGTTTGAAGACTAAGGTGTACCAGATTCAGGCCATTGTCTTCTTAATCACTATGTATTGCCATGGGAAAGTCTGCTGCTAGGGACCTCTCCAAAGTACTGAAGAGCAATGGTGTCTCTCTAGAGACTAAGGTGCATCTGATATAGGCCATGGTCTTTGCTATCACTTGTTATACATCAGAGAGTTGGACAGTGACTAAGGAGGATAGAAGGAGAATTGATGCCTTTGAGCTGTGGTGCTGAAGAGTATTGAGGGTACCATGGACTGCTAGGAAAACAAACAGATTCATCCTGGAAAGGGTTAAACCGGGTGGCTCCTTGGAGGCAAGGATTCTGAGGCTCCGTCTAACATACTTTGGACATGTTGTAAGGAGGGATCAGTCCTTGGAGAGGGTCATCATGCTTGGTAGGGTGGAGGGACAGTGTAGGAGTGGAAGGCCCTCTATGAGGTGGATTATTTCAGTGACTGGGGTAATCGGGATGGATGTGTCAGAGGCAGTGTGATTGGCCCAGGACAGAGCAGAGTTTAGGGCTGTTGTACATAGGGTCACTATGAGTCCCAAGCGACTTGATGCCACATAACAACAACAACATGTATGTGAGAGCTGGACAGTGACTAGAGATGACAGAAGAAAAATTGATGGCTTTGAATTGTGGTGTTGGAGAAGAGTACTTACCGCCAAAAGGATAAACAGACATGTCTTGAGGAAAGTGCAGCCAGAGTGCTTCTTGGAGGCAAGGATGGTGAAGCCTCATCTCACATACTTTAGGCATGTTGGTAGGAGAGGGATGTCATGCTTGGAAAGATGGAAGGCCAGTGAAAGAGAGGAAGCCCTTCAGTGAGATGGATTGACATGATGAATGCAGCATTGGGCTCAAGTATTCTCAGAAATGATGAGGATGGCACAGGATAGGACGAGTTGAAATCTTTATTTGATGAGGTCATAATGAATCAATGAACTCAAATGTATGTATGTACAAGGAATGTACTCAACTCAATGACACCTAACAAGAACAATATTAATATGAACTATTTTAAGCTCTTGAAAACACTTTCAGAGTATCTTTCATGTCTTAGGGAAGTTGTTAAAGTGCTTACTGAAAGTTGGATTCAAGACTTTTCCATATAATTTCACTTTACAAATATGACTGCATTCTAAAAAAGAACAGAATGGGAACATGCTGGTAAATTATACCTCAGTGTTTGCAATTATGACCAATATTTGTTTTCTTTAACCTTTTCCAAAATGCCCTACATTGAGTTCCAAAATATCTAATAAATGTTATTTTAAAAAATACTTGCCTTCTTGATTAATCATTGTAGCTTGTTCCCGTGAGGCCAGTTTTATACAGCAAAAAAACATTTTTTGAGGAGGGTGCTTATGTTTAACGAGCAGTTTTGTTGTATGTAGCTTCAGTTAGAAAAGCAGAAAATGACAGAAAGCCAGGGGGAAACAATGACTGACAGCAAATAGAAGTTTTCTTGTGTGACCAGAGAGAGGGCTGGAGGCTCAGGGGGTGGGGTGGGGATGGGGGGTTTCAGTAGGTTTCAGTAGTTCACCAGTGATAGAGCTGATGTCTCTTGAATTCTTTCTGAACTTTTGAGAATAAACTCTACATTATTACAAAGTAGACGCCTCAATGCCTGGCCATGCACCACATTCAAGGCATTAATTCCCTAGAGAATGAGAAGGGCCTTTTTTCATCAGGAATGTAAGTACTTTTCCCCAGGCAATTTTAAAATTTCTTTTGACAAGAGCTAGGTTACATGACTATCCTCAGCTGTACAGGAGGCCAGGAAAGGTACCTACAGTTGGAATGGGCTCCATGGTGGTGGGTTTTGAGTTCAATTTTAGGGGCCTGGAAGGGGAGGATAGGACTGAAAATGGGTATTGGATTAGTCAATTAAGAGTCTTCCACAAGAAAGAAGCAAACAATCTTCAATTTGTTGGTAGAGTCATTAAATATTTGGGAGAATGAACAGATTAACCAGCTGTTAATTGAGGGCTCCGTTCACGTTCCTCTGAATCCTATTAGACCAGACTTGATTTATGGTAAATGGGGTAGGGAGAATGTTGCCTTCCCCAATATCAACATTCTAATCCTCAAGTTTTGTGAATATGTTATATTAAATGGCAAAGGAAAATTGAAGTTGCTGATCTGCTGGTGAGGAGATTATCCTGGGGTGCGCACATGGACTCAGTGAAAAGTGGACCCACATTCTTTCCAAGGCTGTAGTCTTTATGGAAGCAGATTGCTACATTTTTCTCTGTGTAGCTGTTGGTGGATTCAAAACTCTGACCTTTTTGTTCATAGCTGAGCATGTAACCACTGTGCTATTCACCCGAAACTCATTGCCATCAAATTGGAACCACCTCTTCGCTGACTCTCCTGCAGGTTTTCAGAAGCTGCTCATTCTTCCTTGTTCAGTGGTTAGAGTCTCAGCCTTTGGGTTGGATGGGCAGCACAGCTTCCTGTCCACTAGGCCACCAGAGCTCCCTATCATAATAGGATTTCTCTCTTGTAGGCATGGCTTTCTATAGTGAGAATCATCAAAATTCAGAAAGGGGTGGAATGCAGAGTGTAAGTCTCCCATCATCTACCTCGTCTTCAGTGCCATTCAACCAGAGATATGCCTAGTGAGCAGTTTCCTTATCTGAGCTTGGAGTGTCAATGGTTTTGGTGGTTGGGATATTTTTTTTCTTTTTATTAATTTCAATGAACATCTACAGAGATTTTGGAATTCCATTCATTCATTGTTGCACTTTTCTCCCCACCCACCCCACGCCACCCCTAGTTCACTCCTCTCCTTGAAAAGCAAAAGAAAAACTCCTTCATTGGTATTTTAATGAAGAAGCTCTGGTGGCCTAATGGTAAGGAGTTGTGCTGCCAACCCAAAGACACAAAGTTCAAATCCACCAGCCGCTCCACTGCAGAAAGATGGGCACTTCCCTCCTTGTAATTTACAGTTTCTAAAAACCCATTGGAGGGCCAGTTATGAGTCAATTTTAGCTCTCCAGCCCATAACAACAACAATAATAACATATTTTTTTATATAAACTTCCTTAAGAAATCTTAAACTAAGGTGTGCCTTAGTCTTTAAACTTATATCCTGCTCTTCAGCCCTTTGACAAGCAAATCTTCAAGGTCTTTGACAGCAAATCTCCCCAGTGCAGTACATCTTTTGATTAAGTGCTCTGTTGCTAACTTGAAAGGTTAACAGTTCACAAGAGTCCACAATTAAGGTTGCATAGTGGAATGTACTTGGGGTGGTGGGAGGGGTGCGGGGGGGATTGTGTACCAGGGAGGGAGTCTTTCTT
>NW_006399805.1:978506-984590 GCF_000299155.1 Elephantulus edwardii | reverse complement strand
TGTTCTTGCGTGTGTGCACGCACATGAAACCACTGAAAACAATGTGACTCGAGGTTTCCTTTTCATTTACAATGAATCTTACTTCCTGATTTTATATACTTGCCCAATTGCAATCCCAGAGGTGCACGGTTCAAATCCACCAGATGATCTGCCGGGAAAAGGAGGGACAATCTCCTCCTGTACCAGTCAGATCTGATTTGACGGTACACACACACACACACACACAATAATAAAATAAAAATTAAAAGAATAATTGGGTTTCATACTCTTGAGTAGATTAAATCCTACTCTTTTTTGTCACATTTCAAGTAAACTATTGTTGAGAGGAGTACCAGCATTTGGGAACTGAGATTTCAATCCTTTATAATAAAGAACTTTATTTAAAAACTCGAACTCATTGTAGTGGAGTCAGAACCAGCTCAAAGCTGAAATCCAACAGATTTCCGGAACTGTTAAGTCCTAAGAAGGAGATTGCCCATCTTTCTCCCCAGAAACCCTTGGAGGGTTCAGACCTTCAACCTTTGGGTCAGCAGCCAAGCTGGCTATGGATTATGCCTCCAGAGTTCCCCAAACGTTATTAAATAAAATATGCTTTTGTTGTTGTTTAATATGGTAGCTCTCGCAGGGCAAAGACCGTCCTTCTCCACCACTGGCAATTTTGAGCCTGTGAAAACTTGCTGGAGGGTTAGATACTGGTTATTTCTAGATGGCAAGGATATAAGAGAGCGTTAAAGTGCCCTAAATTAACTAAACAGCACCAACTTGGTTGACATGTCACACCAGAAATACATTTTCTTGTTTTTGTTTTTCAGTCTTGCTAATCAAAACAATTACAAATATTGCAAAATAATGAGGCTAAATATAGGTCATGAAGAACTTGAATGATAAGGGAAGATTGGGAAAGGCTCAGAATTGGCATATGAGTCATAGGTAGGAGTTTATAATTTATATGCTAATTAAAACTATTTCCATAGTCAATTGAATATAATAACCAATGCTTTTCCTATTGATTGTATTGACATGGTCCAATTCCTTTATAATGTAAGAATATATACACAGGAGTTTTTGCTTTGAATTCCTGCTTTGGCAATTTACTGGTTAAGATTTATGTGGTTGGGGGCAAGGACTTACATTCTTGGTGCCTACAGTTTCTCATCTATAAAGTGTGGAGGATGATAGTACCTGCTTAGTAGGACTGATAAGGAGTTCTGTTATATAGTTCTCTAGGGGAATTTTCCTGCTAACCCATATTTAGTGCCTCTCTGGAGAAAGACTGGTAATCTTTACCTCTTGTGAGTTACAGCTTTTGAAAACCCTCTGGAGGGTTAGCTTTGAGTCCATTCAGCAGTGAGTGACAGTTGTGCTGATGGGCAATGAGTGAATGCAGTTGTGAAAAGGCGTGAGTAATAGAATGGGGAAAGGAACAACAAAATCCTCAGACCAATATTGAGCATGCACTACCCTCTAGAGCTATAGTGCAAATCAAGGCCATTTTAAACTCGCAGTGTATCTTTTTTTACTCAATATGTAAATTCATTTTTTAAATATATGCTATTCCTAGTTGAACCGCATTTTAAACTAAACTCCACAATTCCACAAACCAATAAAATATTTTTCAAGAAAACTGGGTAGCACGTATAGGCTTGGCAACTTTATTTTTGGAAGTTTTTAATTGTTTTTGGTCAAACGTTCTTCTAGGTCGTATAGCCCTGGTCTGTCCTCTTGCTGTATAGAGGTAACTTGTGGTTGCTGTGAAGCTGAACACTGTGACACTGATGTGTCAAATGCGGTAATGGTCACCCATTGTGGACAGTGTTTGGTGGAGCTCCCCGAGTAAAAGAAGCTTGGAAACAAGAGTGGTGTCCACTTCCACAATAGCTTGCCTCCAGAAACCCTATGAACCTGGAGAAAGGATGAAAGTTAAATAAGTGTTCAGGTCATTTGTTCATAGGGTCGCTATGAGTTGCTGACGATTCTACAGCACTTAACATTAAGGCCATTGAATAGGAGTAACTACCAAAGAACGCGAAAGAATGAATAAGGAAGCCAGAAGAAGAATCAATAATTGAATTGTGGTGTTGGAGAAGAATGCTGAAAATCCCAGGGACTGACAAAAAGAATAAACAAGTATATCTTGGAGAAAGTGCAACCAGAGTTCTCCTTAGAGACAAGAGCAGTGAAACTTCATTTCATATATTTTGGACATGTCACGGGGGTACTCGTCCTTGGAAAAGGACATCATGTTTGGAAAGGTGATGGGTTGAGATGGATTGATGCAGTGACTATAACATTGGGTTCGAGTGTATTGCAGATGGTGAGGGTGGTGCAAGATAGGGCAACGTGCAGATCTTTTGTTCTTAGCATCACTAAGTGCTTGGTGACATTTAACCACAACAACTACCAAAGATGACCCCTATCATTTTCTTAAAAAAATAATTTTAACCACAGGAAGATATTTTCATAAAAACAGGTCTTTAAATTATTAGCTTTGTGGAAAACAATACATCACTCTGATGTATTCATTCACTATGAATCTGAGAAAACTTAAACATGGACCAGCAAAAGAGTTTTCAAAGTTAGAATATGGGGACATTGTCACTGTCATTATGACGTGCAGTCTTATTCATTTGTTTATTAATTTATTCAATAAATATTCATTGAATACTTTAAAAAAAAAGCTTAACAGTTCAAACCCATCTTTTGGCTCCATGGGAGAAGAGTCTGGGCATTCTGCTCCAGTAAAGGTCAAATGAAGATCAGGCCACCATTAGCACATGAATTCTGACTCGGAGCAACCCTATAGGACCAAGTAGAAAAGCTCCATATGGTTTCAAGGGTGTGAATCTTTTGGAAGCTGACTGCTATGTCTTTCTCTGGTGGAATGAATGGCTGGTGGGTTTGAACTAATGACTCTCCAGTTAGCAGCTTAGTGGTTTTAACTGCTGTGCCACCAGGGCTCCCCTGTAAACATTACATCCTAAATATCCAAAGGGGCAGTTCTGCAGTGTCACATGGAGTTGCCGTGAGTTGGGAATTGACAGTTCTTAACAGCAGTTAAGTGTCCTAGTGATAGGGAATTGCATTGCCAGTGCAAAGATACGTGGTTTGAATCCACCGACTGCTCCACAGGAGAAAGATGGACAGTCTCCTGTGCCATTTACTGCCTCAGAAAACCCACTGGAGGCAGATCAGCTGTGGGACTGTTCCGACGCAATGGCTCACAACCCGAACTCGATGTGTATTTGAAATACTATCATTATTATTACCTTTCTCCTCTCACTAGAATGTGAGCTTCATGAAGACAGGGAACTTTGGTTCATGATTACATTTAAGATTTAAATCAGTGCCTTGTACACAAGGCTCAGGAAATGCACTGACTCGGGAATGATGTTATGATAATTATGGTGACTTTTGGGGCTCAGCTAAGAGTGGGTGCAGGGAAAGGAGACAAGCTTGAATTGATTTCCTGTGATCTGCTCTTCTTTTCTTAGTCTGACTAAGGACATGACTGGGAAGGAGGATGTGTCCCGAGGCCCGGCCATCAGGGCCCTCTGCAGGATCACCGACGTGAGTTTGGCCTTTCAGGGCATTGGAGGGGACACTTGATGGCAGTTCCATAGGACGCCCTCGTCTGCCTGTGTGGCCCTGCGGTTTAGAGAAGAGTGACCACCTGGCTGGCGTTATGGCTCTGGGCTTTTCTCAAAATTGATACTCCCCTCCCCCACCTTTTTTATTTTTTGGTTGGTTTCTATTTATTTTTACATCAGCCCCAGTGGACTGCTGTCCGAGTCAGGGCACATTGCTTCCAGGAAACAAAAATGCAGTAGACTTTAGCTTTAAAAGAACCTTAAACTTTATGATAGGACATGAATCTTTTATGATTTGAGATAAAGCTTACAGCCAGATAGCAGAGCAAGTTGTAGGCTGGCTGCAAGAACACTCACTATCCAAGACTTCTTGGACAATTGCTGCTGTGACCTGCCATTTACCAGACTTGGGCCTTTCTAGTTGCGGTTTTTAAGAGGAGTCTGATTAGCCACTTGCCAGCCAGATTCATGTGACGTGTTTAATCTTGGCCCAGACTGTTGCATCAGAACGGACGAGGCCATACAATAAGGCAGGCAGACGCTTTCTATGTGAGAGCAAAGTGAAAACGGGAGGGTAGATTGGGAATGGCCAAACAAATGTAGTATCTCAGCTGTATTCATGCTCAGGTATATATTCTACTTAAATGTTTTCAGTTTCCTCAAGTTTTAAAAGTTTAACAGGATAAACACGTTTTTGCTAACTTTGGACTTAGAGGGAATTTTGGAAATGGTTTAGTGTTTTCTTCTCTTTCCAGCATTAGTAGTGGCTGAAGGCTTGACCCAGCTGGTGTAGCAGTAAGCCTTCATCAGGACATTGATTTTGATCTCCCTACTGCTGACATTTTCCAAACCCTTTAAAATTCAAAATGACTATTCCTCTACGATTTTGTGTTGTGGTCTTACTATAGGGTTGCCTTTGATTTCTCATGTGTCTAAGATAACCCGGATTGCTAGAGAATTATTGAAACCTTTGAGATGCTTAGAAAATAGATATCCTTCACTCAGAAGAAACCTCCAATCCCATTTAGTTATTTATTTTACAAAATTCTTAGTAGGTCCAGCTTCTGCTTGTTTATTTCTTGCGAACGGAACTTCACTTTGAGACCATTTATTTAGTTGTTGAACAGTTACTATTTCTTTCTTATGTATAATCTGAAATGTTCCCAGTTCACGTGTTGAGTCTTTTATCTTTGTTCTGCTCTCTAGGATGTTACTACTCCATTAAGTGAAAATCCTTTTAATGCATTTGGTGTATTTATGCAGATACAGATTTATGACTGGTTTTGGTAAATTGTTGAGAAGTAACTTTGCATGCTAATGGTTTTCCTCAGCACCTCTTTCTTTGTAAACATTACCAGGGAACAATGTTGCAGGCCATCGAACGGTATATGAAGCAGGCCATTGTGGACAAGGTCTCCAGCGTCTCCAGTTCAGCCCTGGTCTCTTCCTTGGTAAGTGGAGAACAGTGACTGCCTCATACAGATTCTCTTTGCTAAGCTATATTAATGTGATGGTCCTTTGCAAATGAAAAACTTAAATAATATGTCTACATCCTATTACTTTATCCAGAGGAACATTAAGCCATTAAGATGGGCAGTAAAAGTATAGACTTTCCATGTGTCTGCAACATTTGTGAGAATTATAGAGTTCTGTTGCACACTTGGGGTGAGAATAGGAGTAGGGAAGAAAGTGAAGGTTGATCTGTGTTTCTTAATCTTTATGTTGTGACTTGAGTTTGTTACTTCCTGCCTCTCTGTCCTCGGTTTCCTGGGGTCCCACATCTACACATGCCCTCATTCCAGAGCTTCTTGCTCTACTTTTGAATATCCTCCCAGAGAGTAAGAGTAGCACCCTTTCTTTCTATCTTTCATCAAGACGAAATTTAATTCTGCAAACCTACCACATTGCATTTGACTAAAAATTGGTTATTATTGTGGCATTAATGAATGCAGTTGAATATTTGAAACACTAAAGAGTTCCTGATTCAGCAGTGCATTTGACGAAGTTTTACAGTGGGGGATGTACTGCTGCAGTTTCTTTCTTGCAAATGAGTTCCCTGAATTTAAGATTTATAATGTTAATAATAATTAAGTCACATCCTAATGACTTACCTTTTCCTTCTTGTATTTTCCCTCCTATTACTTCCTTCTACATACCTCTGCCAGACCACAGACATAAACTCATCCTTAAAAAGGGAGTTTTGGAGTGCTTCTGGTTAGGTAACCCAGAAGGAGAGATTGGAAATAGAAGGCTAGAAACAAACTCATCTTCTTAACCTTTTGTGACCAGACATAATCTCTCCTCAACTTTATTTGTGATTAGCACATGATGAAGATCAGCTACGATGTGGTGAAGCGTTGGATCAATGAAGCCCAGGAAGCTGCTTCAAGTGACAATATCATGGTGCAGGTACTGTCACTGAATTCTGTTCCGTGTCTCAGAATGGATCCGCTCTCGTTAAGCATACATTTTCAGAGACATAGAGTTACACCCCCCC
>NW_006399805.1:902962-978406 GCF_000299155.1 Elephantulus edwardii | reverse complement strand
CCCGTAAGCATTAACTAAAGACAGATCCTTTGTTGTGGTCAGTGGGCTGTTGTACATATACTCAAGTAGGTGTCCCCTTATTTGTATCATCACAGCCACTACAACCCCGTGTCTCTCTGTAAGACTGTTCAGGAAAAGATTTCTTATGTTCACTAGTAGATTGAGATGGTCATTCCAGAGGTCTTTCACAGTACATTTCAGCCCTTATTGAACAATAATTGATATAAAGACATGTTCAACTCCAAACTTTGAGTATCATATCATCAAATACATTGTAAAGAATAACTTTTACCTTATAAAAGTTTGAAACAATTTTCAGAAGACTCTCCTTTCATATTCATTGGGCCCTTAGTAAAATGAAGAAGATTGAATTCCTAACTGGCAAGGTTCTGAAAAGGTCCTCATTCATATTTGAGAACGTGTTTATTTATTCTCTTTCAATGTTTAAGCCTTCTCAGCCATAAGCATGTTCAGGTCTGTGGTCACAAAATTCAGGTAGTGCGCAACTTACAAAATAGTTGCCTTATAACAAGTTGCTCTTACAACTGGCCTGTGTTGGTTTTATTTTTATATCTTATTATTAGTAATATGTACTCCATACAGTGTTGCAGTGCATAATTTGCAGATTTCATCACATATATATATGTATGTATGTGTGTGTGTGTGTGTGTGTGTGTGTATATACATATATATGTTTATATATAATATTTCCAACTCTTCAAATACAAAGACTGGAGTGATAAAGATACTGATAATTAAAAGCAATAATGTTGTTGTTGATTGCCATCAAGTTGAGCATGACTCATAGTGACCCTATGAACAAAAGGCCTGAAGCTTTTCTATACCTATCGACATTTATCAAAGTTCGTAGAGTTTCCAGAGGCATGTTGTTTAGGAAGTGGATGCCACATCTGAAATACGAAAACTTTTTAAAAAGAAAAGTATTAAAAAAATAAAGTATTTTACTTATATTAGACCAATGTATGAGGGAATCATAATCCCGTGGTACACCTGGGACTTCTTGTAACCATTTTTTTCTCTAGAAAGCATTCATGTCCTAACTGAGCAGGGTGTTTTTACATAAAGTTCATGAAAATGACATTCCTTAAGCCTGCTTTAGGAGATTAAGCCTTTAACCACTTTGACCAGAGTTACTGTGAAGCCAGTCAGAGATCTGTCAACACAAACTTGAAGCCACTGCCATCAAGGCAATCTACTAGTCTTTGAGTTTCTAAGGCTTAATTTGTAATGGGAGGAGACTGCTTGTCCTTCTCCCAAGGAACGGCTGGTGGATTTGAACCACTGGAGATGCAGGGTCTTTAGGTTAGTCTGTATCTCTGGTAAAACCCTGGGCCTGAGGTCCTTTGTACTGAGTATGTATGGGCCAGGGGTGAGCCTTCTGAAGCCCTCAAGACTCTATTCCAGTTTCCTAATATTTGTCCAGTATAGATTTACAACTTCTGAGGGCACAGTCTGAGACCTGTTCACCCTGGCCTCGTCTCGTTACCTTAGTGTGCTTTCCATCCTGTATGAGAAAGGTTCTGTATTTGTAGACAACTGACTGAAGTATCTATCAAAAGATACTTATAAGCATCTAGAATCTTATAGATTCTTTTATAAGAGTCTGGTGAAAGTATCTGTAAGGGTCTTTTTCTCTCCTTCATGGTGGTTCTGTTCTTATGTGTCTTGCCTGTTTCTGACTGGCTTCCTGTGTTTTGTTCCTGTTCTTTAGTACCACGCACTGGGGGTCCTGTATCACCTGAGAAGGAGCGATCGTCTCGCAGTGTCTAAGATGTTGAACAAGTTCACTAAATGTGGGCTTAAGTCGCAGTTTGCTTACTGCATGCTGATCCGAATTGCCAGCCGCCTGCTGAAAGAAAACGAGGAGGGGTGAGTGTGTCTCCGTGACAGCCGAGCTCTTTCTCAGGTGCAGACTTGCTTTCGTGAATGTATTTTGGGCAGCGCAGTTGAGGTGTTTTGGTGGGTTTTTTTTAAAGTATTATACGAGTTTATGGCAGCAAAGTTTTTACAGAAGCGTTTGATATCTTTCAGATGTAGAAAGTCTTGGAATTTAAAGTAACAAGTTTTTGCTTTACCTTAATGTGTGTGCCACTATTGTTGTGTTGTTGTTGATTGCCTTCGAGTTGAGCACGACTCGTCGAGACCTTGTGCACAAAAGGCCTGAAGCCTCTCCACAACTATCGACATTTATCAAAGTTCATGGAGTTTCTGCAGGCATGTTATTTAGGAAGTGGATGCCACTCCTGCTTCCAAATGTGCCAGTATATGTATTTATAGATGATATTTTCCAGTAATACAGTAATTCACAAACTAAGTTTTAAAAAGACCCTATATATTATATTATATAGTAGCCAAGTAATTAAATGTGAAAACTGGAAGGGACGTTAGGAATCATCTAATCTTTCTATTTTGGCTTTATGAACATGTGTGTTATTAGTCCTGTGTCACCATTTGCCTGGGATCTTCCTGCTGCTCCTTTGCAGACTTGCTGGCCAGAGCTCAGCCATCTGACCCTGAGTCCTAAATGTCTTGGCATGTGGCAGAGTTCTGCCCAGCTTCTCGCTGGACTTGGCATGTGGCAGAGTTCTGCCCAGCTTCTCGCTGGACTTGGCTTGTGGCAGAGTTCTGCCCAGCTTCTCGCTGGACTTGGCTTGTGGCAGAGTTCTCCCCAGCTTCTCGCTGAGCTTGGCTTATTTTCTTTGCCGCTCCCTTTGCCTGTAAAATAGTGAAAAATTAATAACACGAATTTAATTCGTTTACAGAAAAATGAAAAAAAATCTCAATTTTTATATTTATTTATTAAAACTTGTGAAAACCAGTGTAAGGTGGAAACAAGTAAGGTGAAAGGAAAGCTTTAGAGAAGGGAAACTCGAGTATTTGCCACTAAAACAAAAGATAGACTAATGGTAAGGCCACAGTCTATCAGATGTAGAAAATTTGCAAGATCTGGAAAAAACAGAAGTCCTGTTGTCTGTTGTTGTTTTTGCTCTTACAAGTTTCTCAGTACACTGCTATAAAATTTTTTAATCTTTCTCAGCATAAACACATAGTTGTATTATCCGAGGTTTATGAATATGTCCAAGAGAAGAAACAGATATGTCTTGGAGAGTCTGCAGCTGGAGTGCTCTTCGGAGACAAGAAGGATGAGATTTTGCCTCACATACTTTGGGCATGTTGCTAGGAGGGCCTGGGCTATTCCCTGGAAAGGAACATGATGCTCGGTGGAGGGGGAGAGGAAGACCCTCAGTCAGGTGCATTGACACAGTGACCACCACAGTGGGCTCTTGTGTGTCAGGAAGTGTGAGGATGGTGCAGGATAGAGCAGGGTTTAGATCTTTTGTTCATAGGCTTGCTATAGTTGTATTCAGCTCGATAGCACCTAATAGCAACAACAAATCTTATGCTTAGAGATTTATAAACATTAAATGGCCAGTGGTAGAACCAGTGTATGTACTAACCTCATTGTTGTGTACAATGAATCTTTTTTCTTGACACTGTAACTAATATTTATGATTTCAAGTGTGTTCTAATAAGCAGGACATCAGAGGAATTTTGTAATAGCCTATATTTTTATTCTATTTATTGTAGAAAGCTTTAAAAATACAGAAATATGTAAGAAAGAAAAAGGAATTACAGAAATCTCAAAATGCTGAATTAGACACCATTAGCTTTCCCCTCTCCATACCTTACATATTAGAAACCAGTTTGTAAGCAGTTCTTTGGTTTGTCTTTAACTTCAGCACTGCCACGTTTTCCTGTGGCATTAATAACTTTACAAAACATAATTTGAATGGGCTTTTGTTATTCTGTTTAGTAGATGACACTCAATTTATTTAGCCATTCCTATGTTGACTTAGATTCTTTCTAATTTTCATCTTTATATACAACATTTCAAAAGTTTTGTGTGTATAATATTTTGTGCATATAATTGATTGTAGATTTAGGATTTATTCCCATGGAGAGATTTTTTTTAATTTGAAATTTTTTCCTGGTTTTGCCTTTTACAAAAAGGAATATCCTACTTTTGTACTGCATATGTGGCAGTAGTGAGGAGAACCAGTCAAATTGCCTTTTTACAAAAAGAACACAGTTGTTTCCTTTGTTAAGAAGACTCTTTTGTATAAAAAAAATTGGCTGGACACTGTCAGCTGTTACAAATAGCCCGGATACCCTAATAATGCAAAGATATTTGACTATGTGGATCATAACAAAATATGGCTAACAATGAGAAGAATGGGAATCCCAGAACACTTAATTGTACTCATGCAAAATTTGTACCTAGACCAAGAAGCAATTGTTCAAATAGAACAAGAAAATACTGCACGGTTTAAAATCAAGAAAGCTGTGCATCAGGGGTCTGTATTCTTCACTTTGTGTGCCGAGCACATCATTTGAGAAACTAGAATCTTTGAAGAAGAATGTGGTGTCAGAATTGGAGGAAAGCTCATCAGCACTTTGCATTCTGCTTGTGTACTGAAAGTGAGGAAGACTTGAAATGTGGAACATTTGCTGTAGAAGACCAAAGACTTCAATATGGATTATATCTCAACATCAAGAAAGCAGAAATTCTCCCCACTAGGCCCATAGACAAAATCATGATAGAAGTTATCAATTATTTAATCTTGCTTAAATCTATAATCGGCCACCTTGGTACCAGCAGTCAAGAAATCAAAAGGCCACATTGGAAAAAATCTTCTGTAAGGACCTCTCTAGGGTGCTAAGGAGCAAAGATGTCAGTTTAAAGAGTAAGGTGCGCCTGATTCAAACTTTTCAGTTGCTTGTTATGCATCTGAAAGTTGTATGCTGAATAAGGATTACAGAAAAAGAATTGAAGCCTTGGAGTTGTGGTGTTGGAGAAGAGTAACGCATATCCCATGGACTGTGAAAAGAACAGATAAATCTGTCTTGCAGAAAGTGCAATCAGGGTGCTTCTTAAAGGCAAGGATGGTGAAATTCTGTCTCACATACTTTGGACATGTTGTTGGGAGAGACATAGTCAATAAAATACAAACACATTCTTCTGGTGTTCTCTGCTTTCAGCCAGGATCCTTCTGACACTGGTGTAAGATAGTGATATCCCTGGTGCCATGGCTTTTTCTAAACACAGCTTGAACTTCTGGCAGGTCTCTGTCTATGTATTGTTCTAGGCATTTGTGTATTACCTTCAGCAATATTTTGTCTGCATATGATATTAATGCTATTGTTCAGTAATGTCAGCATTCTGTTGGATCACCCTTCTTAGGAATGAGAGCAAGTGTGATGGCTCTCTTCCAGTCAGCCAGCCAAGTGACTGTCCTCTGGATTTCCTGGCAGAGACTGGTGAGCACATCCATGACTGCATCTGTAATTTGAAACATGTCAGTTGATACCATCAACTCCATGGGCCTTACTTTTGTTTCTTGCCAGTGTCTTCAGTGCACCTTGAACTTCTTTCTTCATTGCCATTGGTTCTTGTTCATGTGATACTTCCTGAAATTTTCCAGTGTCAACTAGTTCTTTTTTGGTACAGTGATTCTATGTATCCCTTTAATCTCCTTTTGATGTTTCCTAATCATTCAAGATTTTGCTGACAGCAATTCTCTGTATTGCAGCTTGAGGCTTGATTTTGTTTTTTAATTATTTTCTCTTGAGAAATGCCAAGTGAGTTCTTCCCTTTTTGTGCTCATACTTTGCCTTGTCTTCTTGAGCTGCTCTTGACGTCTTGTGTTCAGCACCTTTCTTTGGCATTTCTGCCCTTTGTTTCCATTTAGATGCTCTAATACAATTTTCAGAGTCTCTTCTGACATACATTTTGGTCTTCCTAATCTGCCTTTGTAACAACTTTTTGCTCTCTTCATGGATGGTAACTTTTATTCCATCCCATGACTCTTCTGGTCTTCAGTCATTAATGTTTAATACCTCAAACCTCTTCTAGAGATGATTTTTAAATTCAGGTAGAATAGACACAAGGTCGTATGTTGGTTCTTGGGGACTTGTTTTCATTTTCTTCGGCTTCTATTTGAACTTGGATATATGTGGATGGTGTGTTCCACAGTCAGCACCTGGCCTGGTTTGGACTACTAATATTGAGGAGCTTCTGTAAGAATTCTTTTTCTGCAGATGTAATCTATGTATATACATATATAGAGAGATAGTCTCTCTCTCTCTCCCCCTATCCCTCCAATATAGTGCTCGTGCGCTCTCTCTCTCTCACTTTCACTCACTGCTGTCAAGTTAGAACCAGCTCATAGCTGGCGCTCAGATGAGTTTTCTGAGGCTACCAGATTGCTTACTGTTCTTTGTGGAGCAGCTGGTGGATCTGTGCTGTCAGAAAAACACACACAGCCTTGGGATTAGCCGTGCAGCCCCCTGCACAGTGTGCAGTCACAGCTCCCGTGTGTGTGTGTGTGTACACACACATCCTTAATGAACCATGGTCAGGTGTTTGGTTTAAAAAAAAGTCAAGAGATACAGAGAAAGGAGACAGAAATCTAACTGTATTAATAAAGTGTATGTGACTGTCCCACTAGAAGAGGAGCTCTGGTGGCGCAGTGGGTAGGCACTGGGCTCTTAGTGGAAACGCTGGGGGTGTGGTTCCTCCCACCATCCTGTGCTTCCAGAAAGATTACAGCTTTTGAAACCTCGTGAGGTACTTCTGCTTTGCTGGAAGGCTTCTCTCAGTCTGTATTAACTCCTTGGCAACCCATTTATTCTGAGTTTCCCCCTTTTTGTGTGATGTTATTGTCACTGTATTACATCTGTATGCACTATAAATGCAACAATATATGTTGCAATTACTTGGTTTTTCAATTTTATATACTTTAAAGTAAAAATATGTAAAGAAATCTATTTAGAGAGTCTTCTGTCAACCCATCCACTTAATGTTTCTGCTCTTTATCCTGTGTGGATTTATGTCATCATCTGGAGTGAATCTTTTTGTATTCAGGACTTCCTTATGTATTTTTTAGAATAGTTTTCTTAATTTTTTAATCTTTGTTTATCTTAGAATATATTTAACCTTCATTTTTGAAAATCATTTTGCTGTATGTAGAATTTTTGTCTCCCCAAACCCCCCAATTCATTGCCATCAAGTGTGAACCAGCCCACAGCTGACCCCCCACTGGGTTTCCAAGAGGCTAAATCTAAGTCACATGGGAGGAGATTGTTCATCTTTCTCCTGGAGAGCTGCTGGTCAGTCTCAGCTGACAGAGACGTGTTGCCCTTGGTTAGCAACACAACTCTGGAAGCACCACGGTGCCATAGGTCCTCGAAGGTGTCTGCCTCCCCAGTCAGGAACCAAAGCCCTGGCCCCTGTGGGATAGGCAGGGGTGCTAACGAGGATGGCTCCCAGCCGGCAGTCTTTGTGTTTCAGCATTTGAACATGGTGTTGTCCTGCCTTCTCAAGAGCCTCCAGTCTTCAGGGGAGAAGTCACCTGTAACTGCTTTCTCCTCCTGTTCTGTGGGACGAGCACCTTTTCTCGTGCTGTTCTCAGGATATTCCTTATGTGTCATTTCCATAACGGTTTGACTCTTAGGTTTATGTGTGGATCTCTATTAGTGCTTGTCTAGATTAATCCTGTTTTCATCTAATTGGAAGTTTGGCCAAATTATTTTATTGCTTCTCTCCTTTCTTTTGGAACTCTTCATGTAAATGTTGATACACCTCTTCGCACCCATACCAGCTCATCCTGGGTCTCACCCTGGGCTGAGATGGACTTAGTGACTGGAAAAATGGGATTAGGTCTGTTGGAGATGATGAGACTGGTTCAAGATATGGCAGGGTGCAGATCTAATGGACATAGGGTCGCTTTGAGTTGCAGGCAACTCGATGGCACATAGCAGCAACAACAGCAGTGCCCGTAGGACCCCAGGACAGTTTCTTTTTCTCCTCTTTTTATTTTTTTTTAAATTTTTCGTCGATTTCCGCATTGTTCTTATTTGAGCTCACGTCTGCTGTTGAATTCCTCTAGTGAATTTTTCATTTCCATATTTACACATACACATATATATTTGTGATACATCATCCTCATACTTTACTCCACAGAAATGGCTTCCTTTAATTTTTGAATACTTTTATTAATTCTTATTTAAAGTCTTTGTCTAATATTTCTAAAATCTGGGCTTTTTCAGACATATTTTCTATTGACTATTTTTTCTCCCTTGTGTATAGACTGTACTTTATTTCCTCCTATGTGTAAAAACCTAGGTAATTTAAATAATATGATGTGACAGTTCTAATAATCATATCCTTCCTCCCATGATCCAGTGTCCTTGATGTTTATTGTTTATTTGCTTTATAGAACTACTTCTGTAAAGGAAACTGTGCTTTTTAAAAATATTTTTATTTATTATTATTAATTTTAATGAAAATTTACAGATATTTTGGATTTACATTCATTCATTGTTGCACTTTTCTCCCTGCCCACCTCTCCCCTCCAGTTCATTCTTTTCTTTGAAAAGTAAAAGAAAATTCTTTCATTGTTATACAGTCCCTCCCCCCAAGTCCACTCCACTATGCTTTTATACAGATACCATCCACATTCTGCATCGGTTTACCCCCTGCTCCCTTCCCTCGAGGTCTTTTTGTAAACACTGTTAGTGCTTTTTTTTTGTTAACATGTTAGTGTGAAAAAATTACCCTCGTGCATTTACAAAAAACATACCTGTTGGAGGGAGAGGGTACTTCACAAACTAGCATGGAAATTTGCGTTAAATGTGTAAAAATGTGCTATAGTCTTTGTTCTGTGTTGCCACTGGAGTCGGTGGCTAGTTAAGTGGTGAGATAATGATTAAGAAACAGTGATTGCCTTAAATGTTGTAAACCAGTGGGCATCCCCTATTCCAAGTGCTGTGTGTTAACCATGTACTTTCATGCTCCTGCAGCACACAGATCTTGCTCGACCTTCACTTCTAGTTGTTCAGAGTCTCAAACACAAGCAAAGGTAGCTATGAGATGCATGTGACTTGACAGCATGGAACACGGACTGTTGGAAACCGTTGTTTACTTTCTGGGGTTCTGAAAAAGTTGATTTTGACAATTTTTGCCAAACTTCTCACTGCTTTTGTTTAAAGAGTGAGTTTTTACAAGTCCTCCTTCCATGATTTCAGACGTGCTTCTTCATCTGTTTGTATTTTTAACCACTATGTAGAGGGTCGCTGTTCTATTTGATATAAAAATAATGGCCTCTATATCTCTGTCTCTCTGACTGTCTGTCTGACTGTCTGTCTGTCTATCTATCTTTATTGGCAGCCATGAAAGCCCACTTTTTGATTTCATTGAGAGCTGCTTGCGAAATAAACACGAGATGGTTATCTACGAAGCTGCCTCAGCCATCATCCACCTTCCCGAGTGCACTGCCCGGGAGTTGGCGCCTGCCGTTTCAGGTTCGTTGGGAATTCAGGAGCTGAGTGTCTTTCTGGGCTGTGCTTGGATGCTGTGGGTCTGCAGGTTCGATGTTAAGGATTGTTTAATCAGAGCACAGTATGTGCAGCCTTGGTTTGGACGGTTAGTGCGTAGGCGTTCCGTTTCACTTGTTCTTTACTTTTGTTACTTCTTTCTCTCTAGAGACTAGATGTCATGACATGAAAAAAGTTTACTTAGAAAATAAGAAACTAATAATTTTTAAGAAGTCTGTTTGCTCTCATAACTCTCATTATCTAGAATTAAATTATTAATGAGTCTGTTGATTTTTTAAGAAGCAATTTTATCTTCTAGTAAAGTTTTTATAACATATCTAAATGTACTTTCCCCCATCTCATAGTACATTTTTATATGAAGGATTAATGCTGTGATCTAATTTATGCTATTCTGAATTTGAGTCTAAATCCTATATTTTCAGCTCTAATGATTTGTTGTGAGATGAGCTTTCTTCAGAGTGTAAACTTCCTTGGTTTTGTTTTTAGTTCTTCAGCTTTTCTGCAGCTCTCCTAAGCCAGCCTTGAGATACGCAGCTGTGAGGACCTTGAACAAGGTGGGCGTGTCTTTCCTGACTCTTGACTCACCTCAGTGATTGATTAAAAAATACTGAATGTGAAATATTTTGCCTTTTCTCCAGGGTTAATAGATGCGGTTTCTAGATCTCGTGTCTGTAACACTCTCTGTATGTATGGCCTTAGGTGTGGCTGTCTTTACTATTAATCAACTAGAGATTAAAACTTATTTCTCTAAGTACTTTATAAGAGCTTACACTATCCAGTATGGTGCCAAACGGCACACACGGCTGTTTGTCTTTAAATTAATGAAAATGAAATAAAATTGCAAAATCAGCTCCTCAGCAGTACTCGTTGCGTCCCACGTGCTCGTAGCCACGTGTGGGTGGTTGGGGGCTCTCTAGTGAACAGTGAGCGGATGGAACGTTCCTGTTACTGCAGAAAGTTCTCTTGGACAAGGATGGTCTACCTCAGCCATCAGAGACGCAATGTGACCCACATACATAAAATCCTAAATTGTGGAAAAGTAAAATTCCTTTTAGCAGAATCTTCGGCATTGAGTTGTTTATTTTACACTTACAGCATTATCATTTTGGACCAAGCCACATTTCAGATGTCAGTTAGTCATTGAGGGAGCTCTGGTGGCCTAGTGGAAATGAGCTGTGCTGCCAACCCAGAAGCACAGGGTTTGAGCCCACCAGTTTCTCTGTGGGAGAATGAAGAGCAGTTTCCTCCTGTGAGATTTACTGCTTCTGATAACGCTCTGGAAGATTAGTTCTGATTTGATGACAGTGAACCAGAACATTAGTCATATGGTCTATTGGTTACTATGTCAGATAGCCCAAGGGTAGGGAATATAACACAGAAACATAGGACAAACTTAAATAGCCATAAAAAATTTTAAAATAAAAGTTTACTATAACAGAGACCTGTTATTATCAGTTATTATAAATTAATTGTATGAAATTGGAAGATAGAAGTTTAGAGTTAGCTGTGGAAGAAGTCTTAATAAAATTATTTCAGTTTTATACTGAAGAGTTTATATATATGTCTATACTCGCTCATCTATAATCTTGGAACCAAACAGGTCTCAGAATTCAGTTTTGTGTACATTGGAAAGGCAGTGTGGTACTCTCGTTATACTCACCTCTGTGGTCTTCAGGCAATAGCCACCTCTAGATGTGTTCTTATTTCTGCAAGAGTACGTGGCTGCCTTTGTTAAGTGGAATAAAGGAAATAATTTTACTTCAGTTCAGGTCATGTTTTGCTGTTAGATGAATTTTTTCACACCAATACTTCAGTTTACTGAGTTTCTGGCTTTCGGTATTGGGATTGTCATTATTATTTGTTATGTATCATTGAGTCAGAAGTGACTCATACTTGGCCCTCCAGTGGGTTTTCAGAGGCAGTAAATCATACAGGAAGGGAATGCCCATTTTTCCCCCACATTGTAACTGGTGGATTCGAACCTCCTACCTTTAGATTGGCAGTACAACTCCTTATCACTGAGCCCCCAGAAAAGAGGAATGGCGTAGCATGAACAAGAGCAAGGAGAATGATGACTTGTGTTCTGGTGATAGGAATAATTCAGTTTGGCTGGAGTTTCCTTGTTAAGACAGAGGTGTTTTCTGAGAGATAATTTATCATCTTTGTTGAGCCATATTTACCAAGTTAGGTCCTGTTTTCAGTGATCTCAACATGATAGAGATTATGTACATTAGAGATAATGTTCATGTCCACAACCAATCATAATGTAAGACAGGCCAATTATAATAAAAGGCAGGCTGCTATTATTACAAAGATTACAGGAATGAAGAGAGAGCTAGCTTATACTTGACAGTTATTCATTTATCAAATGACAATACCTTATTAATTGGAAATAGTCCTCTTGAGATAATTACTTTTAATCTGTTGTCCCCTAAGGATTTTTTTTTAATCCACTTAATGACAATTTCCTTTTCCTTTTTGTTTTTCTAAAGTCTGTCTTTATTGGCTGCAGGTGGCTTACCCTTTTTTTTTTCTTGCCCTTCCACAAGGTGGCAATGAAGCACCCCTCTGCTGTCACGGCTTGCAACCTGGATTTAGAGAACTTGATCACAGACTCCAACCGAAGCATTGCCACCCTGGCCATCACCACGCTCCTCAAAACAGGCAGCGAGAGCAGCGTGGACAGGCTCATGAAGCAGATCTCTTCTTTCGTGTCTGAAATCTCAGATGAGTTCAAGGTAAGGGTGTCAATATGATCCGTGCGTGTCCACAGTGGGGTGTGGACTGCCCCAGGAGACACTGTCAGAGTGAGCGATGCCAAAACGACAGTCTGTACCATTTTATGCACTGTTTGGACAGGAATGCATTAGGTTTTTAGAAATTAAAAGATCCTTGTAGTTAATTACAACAACAGAAACATTTCCCCTAGTCCCAGCTCACATGCGTCATTAAACCTTCCAGGCTAAAATGCTGTGCTAATTGACTTTTTGAGCTTATGTGCCCCAAGAAGAGCTGTTCTTATTATCCTGCTGCAGTAGCCCTTGGGAATCATCAGCACTCACTGCTGCAACTTTCAGAAATGTTTTACTCTGTTGTACGTAATGGTGCCGTGAGTCAGGGCCACCTCGATGGCATCTAACAACAACAAAAACGATTTTGATTGGACTAGGTCTTTACATCTTTACTGTGACCATTTATTCAGTGATTTGGAGGAATTATAATTAGCACACAACCCATGAGTTCAGATCTTGTGTGGTCTGGTACGGGAGCAGATCGATGAGGGAGATGTGATACTGAGTTATCGCCCTGGGAGACACCTCTCCTGCTGACTGAATATGGCCATGCTGTCTCAGACTCTGTGTCTTCGGATTGATTTTCTTAACAGTGTTTTCTGATAAGCAGAATTTTAAAAATTTTTTATAAAGTCTTAATTTCTCTTTTTTCCCCTTTTATTGTTACTGCTTTTTCTTCAGACGACATTCTGAAGGGTTGTGTTTTTTTCTAACTGCTTCATGATTGTGGGCTTTACACTCAGATCTACGATACCCTGTGAATTAGTATTTGTGGATTATGTGTGGTAAGTTCAGTTATTTCCATATCCCGTTGTTTCAGCTTGGCTTTTAAAAAAGACTCGCCTTTCTCCGTTGAGTGCTTTGGCATCTTTGTCAGAAAAGCAGGGAGTCAGAAACCTGTGCAGGAACCCTCGTAGCATAGCCCATTACCCATCAGTCAGGTCGCTGAAAGGTTGGTGCTTTGGGACCACCAGTGCTCTTCAACGGGATAGTCTCCTATGAAAATTTACAACATGGAGACCCAAGGGAGGATCACACAAGTTGGAATTAACTCAGTGGTGCTGAGTTGTTGGCTAATAATTAACTGTAAGTGTATTTCCAGGTTCTTTATCTCATCTTGGTGCACTGTGATATTGTGGCACAAATGATTAACTTGATGGACTACTTCACCATCAAGTTACATAAATCATCCACCTTTGTGTTTCTCTTAAATATTCTGGTTCCTTTAGATTTTCCTTATAAAATTTTGATCCAGATTTTCAGTATCTAAAAAGAATCTGTAAATCAATTGGGAAGAACTGACATCTTTTTATTATGATGATGATTTTTTTGTTTTGTTTTTTCCATTATTAATTTTAATGAAAATTTACAGAGACTTTGGATTTCCATTCATTCATTGTTGCACTTTTCTCCCTGCCCACCCCCTCCCACTCCAGTTCACTGCTCTCTTTCAAAAGTAAAAGAAAAATTCTTTGATTGTTATACAGTCCTTCAACCCAAGTCCACTCCACTATGCAGCCTTCATTCTGGACTCCTGTCATGACAATAACACCTAATCACATATCCCTTTTAAACGGTTTTCTCCCTCATCTGTTTCAATGCAGTATACATTGTTTATCCCATCTTTTTCAGTCTCCCTCCAACCCCAATGTCAGTCCTGTTTTAAAACATTGGCACCATGCAGCACCTGTCTTTTTGTAACTGAGATATTTCACTCAGCATAATGTCCTCCAGGGTCACCCATTTGGAATAATATTTCATGAGTTCTTTGTTTTTCAATGCAGCATAATTTGCCATTGTGTGAATATACCACCGCTTCTCTATCCATTTGTTTGTTGATGGGCGCTTTGTTTCCAACTCTTTGGTGTTGTGAACAAAGCCGCAATAAACATGGGTATGCGTAGATCTGCTTGGGTGGCAGTTATGGTCTCTGGGGTATATTCCCAGTAGTGGAATTCCTGGGTCCAAATGGTATCTCTGTTTGCAACTTTTTAAGAAAGCACCATTCCACCTTCCACAGTGGTTGCACCATTTTACACTCCCACCAGCAGTGAATAAGGGTTCCAGTTTCTCCACAACCTCACCAGCATTTGTTGCTTGCTGTTCTGTTAAATTTTGCTATTCTGACTGGGGTGAGATGATATCTCATAGTTTTGTATTATTATGATTTTAATGAACATTTACAAAAAGCTTGGGTTTTCATTCATTCGTTGATGCAGTTTCCTCCTCCCTTCCCCTCCCCCAGTTCACTGTGTAATGCACTTCTTGTTCCAGATTGTTAATTGTCATACGTATAGGTGGTTCTTCCCTTTCTCTGTTCCAATGCAGTGTGCATTATCTATCCACTCTTTTATTGTTCTGCCCCCGACCACACACACGTGTCAATCCTATTTTATAACAGTGGTCTTGTATCATATTTATCCTCTTTTTTTCTCCCTTCCCCATTTTCTTGTCCTGCTTGAAGGACTATCCAGTGGAAGCCTTGTAGGTTGATTTGGGCAGGAACACGTCTCTAAGAGTCTGACTGTCTCATCACTCTACTGGGATGCTGGCTAAGGCTGCTAGAAACCCTGGGAACTAGATGGGCGTAGGTTGCTTCCTCGGCAGTAAGCCTGCATCACACCAGAATCATAGCATTTGCCATATGTGACACATACTTCACTCAGCATGCTGTCTTCCAGACTCATCTGTGTTGTTGGGTTTTACAAGTCCATTGTCTTTCAGTGCTGCTTAATATTCCATTATGGGAATGTACCACACTTTTCCTATCTACTTGTTTTTGACAGGCAGTTGGACTGCTCCCATCTCTTCGCTATTGTGAGTAATGCTGCAATAAATACGGGTGTTCATGCATCTGGTTGCCTCACAACTCTCGTTTCTTTAGAATATATTCCCAATATTAGGTTAATTGGGTCAAATGGTATTTCTGTTTCCAGCTTTTTGAGAAAGCACCAGACTGCCTTCCCTAGTGATTGTGCTTCACTACCTGGTTTAGAAGATTCACGTTCCATAGCCCAGAGTTCTCCTGTAAAGCAGCCCACTACAGGAGCAGCTATTATCTGGTCCTCTTGGTATTATATTGTGCAAATTGGGGCTCAGAGAATATGTGCAAAACCAAACCCACTGCGGTTGATTTGCGCACACAGCAGCTGTACAGGACGGGGTTCCCACAGCCGGGATCTTATGGAAGCAGGTGCCCCATCTTTTCCAGCACGCAGCAGCTGTATAGGATGGGGCTCCCACAGCCAGGATTATTATGGAAGCAGGTGCCCACGTCTCTCCACATGGAGCAGTTAGTGGGCTCAACACACTGACCTTTCAGTTAGCGAGTGAGGTCTTAACCACCGCACATCCAGGGCTCTATTGTGTTCAGGAAACTGGCCCTAGAATGTGGATAATCTGATTTCATGTTGTCATGAGTAATTGAGAGTGTTTCATCTCTGACCCAGGACAATCTCATGGTTGCTACCCACACCCATGGGACTGTGGCTGACTAACTGGTTAGCTTGCAGGTCGGGAAGAGTCCTTGGTACTAGGCCCTACACCTTTGGTGGCCCTCCCCGGAAGCCATCTAGCTTGGTATTCTCTTGTGAAGTGGTTCTTCAGTCACTTTCTCTATTCTGTGGAACTCAGCCTGTGTAAACGTTTTCTCTTTAGTGTTCATTTTAATAACTTTGGGCTCTTGTTTGTTTGGGACAGAAGGCCATGGGGTCTCCCACTTGAGCCTATTTTCAGCTGCCTTTTCTTTTCCTCTGTGGTCCGCTTGTTCGTCTGTTGTGAAGAACACTTGTGACCCTTTCGGTAACCGCAGTGGCGTCTCATAGTAAATACCGAGTTGTGTGAAGAGGAATTTCTTCTCCCTTGTCACAGGTGGTGGTGGTCCAGGCCATTAGTGCCCTCTGTCAGAAGTACCCTCGCAAGCACGGCGTCATGATGACCTTCCTCTCCAACATGCTCCGAGACGACGTAGGTGAACTACTCTTTAGTGACATCTCCTGCTTCTCCAGCCTCATGTCAGATGCCGTAGAGTTTACGATCTCAGTACGCCTGTCAAGTGCTAGGCTCAACTCCAGTAGCTCTTTTAACGTTACTAAATATGCTCTCACTTTGACTTCCCAACTTGGAGGGGAAAATCCTATTGTTTCTTTCATAAAGGGATGAGAATGCAGTTTGAGTATTGTAAGCATGAACTTTGGAGTGTTAGCATTTCTCCACAAAGTGTCCCTGGAATGAATGGCCACTCTGTGTCCTCTTTGCCAGGGAGGCTTTGAGTACAAGCGGGCCATCGTGGACTGCATCATCAGCATCGTGGAGGAGAACCCAGAGAGTAAGGAGTCGGGGCTTGCCCACCTCTGTGAATTCATTGAAGACTGCGAACACACCGTTCTGGCTACAAAGATTCTCCACTTGTTGGGCAAAGAGGGTCCCAGGACCCCTGTGCCATCCAAGTACATCCGCTTTATCTTTAATCGGGTTGTCCTGGAGAATGAGGCTGTCAGAGCTGGTGAGTCACTGGGACACCGATGGTTGCCAACCTTTTGAAATGCTCAATTCAAGGGAGGAGGAATGGAATAGGAAAGAGAATTTGCCGGGTCTGATTGATGGAGGAATATTGGAGTGTACTCACTTCCCTGACCTATAGCTGTTCCTCCACTCTCCAGTGACCAGCCCATTTCTACCTGTTGGCGGGATGGGAATGCAGTGATGGTATCCAGCTTCCCTCTAGTTATACCCCAGGAGTGTGTCTGTGTGTCTATGATGGCGTCCAGCCTCCCCGACCCCACTTAGACCCCAGTGGAGTGTGGGGCACCCAGCTCCCCCCTCAGTTATACCCCTAGGAGACAGTGTGTCTGTCTGAGTATGCAGAATGGTTTTCTGAACTAGTTTCAGCAGTATTTTTTTTTTCCTCTTCTTTCTTGGTTCCCCCCCTTGGCATACAAACAGCTTCATATTTCTTGCATTGGAAACAAAATCCCTTCTTTGATCTATTGGTCTTTTGTTTCTAACTATATTTTTCTTCCCTTCTCAGAGCGACTCAAAGTAACCTTTACTAGCTGTGTTCAGGAACTTTTCTGTTTCCTCCTCAACTCAAGATAATCTAGACTTCTCCCTTAAAAAAAATCCTCTGAAACTCTTCATAAGGCTCAGCGAGAATCAAAGCAGGCACAGCAGAGCTCTTCTCTGTGTTCACCTGTCAGTGAATTGATATCTTGTTAACTTAGTGAAAGGCGCACCCCTTGACTTCTGCTACCTGTAGGCCCATTCTCCCCAGTCTTACTCAATTTTCTTTCCTTGGCCCATTTTTTAAAATAGTCATTTTCCTATATTGTCTTCTCCTTGTATTGATAGACTTTAACATTCCAGGCTGTCTGTCTTTCCTGGTCTCTGTGTCCTGCTGCCTAAAGCACTTCATATTCAATGTCAAGTTCAGACTTACAGAGACGGAAATCCTCATCTTTACCACCCATTCAGTTTGTCCCTCTCTTTCAGATTCCCATGGATTCTATGGCAAAATCAGAACAGTTCTGATTGGAGTGGTTTTTTTATTCTCTTTTCGTCAATTTGAGATTATTGACAAGTGTGACGTCTAGTCTCACACACATCTAATCTGTTCTCCACACTTTGCTATAGAAATCGTTTTTCAAATATGCAAATCTGTCTTATATTTTAAATCCTTTGATACTAACTTTGACGTGAATCTATCATTTTATTACTGGGCTTACAAATAAGTGAGCAAATTACCTGCCTGAGCACGGGTCCCCTGTGTGAGCCTCTGAACTGCCGGCAGGTCCAGTCATGGACTCTGCGTTCCTCTCTAGATCTGGGGCCTGATAAGGAATCTGAGGGTGCAGTGGGCACCGCACTCACACCACAGGGCTGCTGTTTGGAACTCGGTAGCCATTCTGCAGCGGTTTCCGTAAGGACTCCCAGGCTCGAAGGCCCTCTGAGCCGGAACTGCCCTGTTCTGTGAGGCCGCTGGGAGTCAACACTGACTCCTCCGCAGCGAGTTTGGGCTGCTTGTTATTTTTCTTTCTCTCATATGTTTTCCTGTCGCCTCTGGCCAGTTCTTCAGAATTCAGTTGATGCTCTGTCTAGCTCTGTCATCCTTCTTGCCTGCCAGTTCTGCTCTGCGGTCCCTTCTCTGCTCTCGGTCAGCATCCTGGTCCCACCAGAGGCTCGCTAGGCTGTACAGCAGGAATGGCTTCCTCCTCTGCCACGGGGTACAGCTCCCTGAGTTCAAGGACTCTGGCACTTATCTCCCTACACCTAGCACAGTTCTCAACAACAGGGAGGTGTGATGAAATTTTGTTCAATTATGTAAATTGTAATAATAGAGTTTCTTTTTATGTTTGAGTTGAATGAGATTAGATCTTACAGACCTCAGTCTATGAGATGTGGTGAGATAGAGGATGGCTCATGAAGGAAATATAATCCCCCCCCCCGCCCCCGAATGCAAGAAGGATGTCCTGACTTAGGGCTCTTTTAGACAGGCAGAATTCCATTTATGTGTAAGTCTATCAAAGAAATAAGATCCAAGAACACACCTGACAAGGGTTTATCCGTATTGAACATGAGGATTTATTTCTGTTTATTGACCGATTGTTTAGTTCTCGGAGCCCAACACTGTGCTGCTTTTTCTCATGCTTTGTTCTAGCTGCTGTGAGCGCATTGGCTAAATTTGGGGCTCAGAATGAAAGTCTTCTCCCAAGCATTCTTGTACTCTTACAAAGGTAAATAAAAGACTGGGCTTGGTTTGGTTTTGATTTTTAATAATTAAGAGGTGCATGCCGCAAAATAGAAAGTTCTTTGTAGAACCGGGTCACATGTATTGCCAAGTCTGAGAGGAGAGTTGGTGTGCCAAGTCACAGGCAAGTGGGATTTTTCCTTTTCTTCCAGTAATTATGTGTACTGTCCATGTGCTAGGTACTTGGAAAATGTGTGTTTGTCTTTTTTTTTTTTAATTTTGTCTTAATTTGGTTTTGAGGAAGTGACTTAAATACATGTACCTCCCCTTGTATACGAGGGTTAGCTCCAGAGCGAGTTGAGGCTCTTCTATCTGCTGAGGCTGCCCAGGTGATTGACTGTGCAGAGGGGGAAATCCTCGCTTTCCATGGCCTTCAGGAAAAGACTTGTTTTCATCGTGCACACTCTGTGATTACACCTTGTAATTAATTGAAAGCAATTAAACTTTTAGCCAGAGGCTGGCTGAATAAAGTAAAACTGCTTGCATTAGTGCAGTAACAACACCTGAAATTTAAATATTTTCAATGTCCTTGCAAAGTGTATTGTTCCTATTTCATGATGATGGAGAAGTCTGAATCTTGACTAAGATTAAGTGATTTCAGATCCAAGAATAAATAGATCCCAAGCTACTCTCCAAACTTCAGTTGTCAGAAAGGGCCAGTCGTTGGGAAAAGACAGCATGCTGGGAAAGGTCAGCAGAAGACAGGACAACCCCTCAAGGGCATAGATGGACACTGTGACAGTGAGCTGGAGCATGTTGGGGGTCATGAGGCTGGCACAAGAGAGAGCAGTGTTTAGAGATGCGGTTCATAGTGTTGCTATAAAGATAGTCAGCTTGGTGGCACCTAATGACACCAAGCTACCATCTCTAGTCATTGTGTTCTTAGTACTTTTCATAGCTGTTTTAATGCCTGTATATGTGGTGCGTGAAAGGAGGAGTGGCGTCCACTTCCATAATAGCTTGCCTCCGGAAACCCTGTGAACCTGGAGAGAGGATGAAAGGCACCCATGCGCCGAGGACTCTCCTTCATAGGGTCGCTATGAGTCGCCTGCGACTCGACGGTACTTAACAACAGATGTGGTGCTTCTGACTCATGATGACACTACTTCCGTGGTAATTCAAACCCGAACCTTGGCTCTATGGAGGCTCTAGAATCCACTGTTGAGAACTGTTGAGTCTCTAGGAAAGGCAGAGTCATAAAGCCTGACTGTGGGTGGGTGTGGTAGTGAAGCTGTTGGGAACCTCTGGGGTGCTGTAACATGCTTGTGTCACTCCCCTGGTCAGGTGTATGATGGACACAGATGACGAGGTACGAGACAGAGCCACCTTCTACCTGAACGTGCTGCAGCAGAGACAGATGGCACTGAACGCAGCATACATCTTCAATGGTCAGTGGACCTGCGACTGCAGGCGAGCCTGCTTCTGTCCCCACAGGGTCTTGGGAGCTGCCTTTATTAAGCAGAATGTTTGCTGTTTACATTTGAATGGACTCACATTTCTGGAGGAAACCTAGATTTACAAAGCTGTTTTCTCATTTGCTAATTTCTATTTCTTAAATGATGTGAGGTCCAAAGAGTGTTGCTTGTTCTGATTCCTCACCCTCTTTATTGAGTGGCTTTATTGTTTCCCCTTCCTTGTGCTGTCAGTGTTGTTCAGGCCTGACTTCCTTTCTTCCCTGGGAAAAACTTAATGCTTTATTGAAAAGTGTCATGTTTTGCTCCTATGTCTCCTTGAATAGAGTGGTAAGATAGCTACCCCAGCCCCCCCCCAAAAAACCAACAAAAAAGCCCCAAACAATACGAGAGAAAGATATTCCTTCTTTCAGAAAGCTTGGATAAATTTGCAATTCTCAACCTATCTGGGTCCTCAAATGGGCACGAGGTTATGATACTGAATTTTCTGCGTGTCCCACAGGTCTGACCGTCTCTGTGCCAGGGATGGAGAAAGCTTTACACCAGTACACCCTGGAGCCTTCAGAGAAACCCTTTGACATGAAATCCATTCCTCTTGCTACGGCCCCTGTCTTTGAACAGAAATCAGGTAATGGGAACTACTAACACTGCTAGTTTGGTTGAGTGTGAGCAGTTTTACACCAGTTGGCCTTGTAGCAGTGGCTGTTTATTATGGTACTCCTTCTGATCACTATATCAGATCCAAGATTTATTAAAATTAGAGCTCTGTAAATATTTTAACTTTTAATTTGATTTTATTTCTTGTTAATGCGAAGTTTTGTAGCATTTGAAATAGATTGCCACTATATCCAGAACACGGTTAAATCTTAAATGTTTTTTCCTCAAGTTAGCATTTCTTAATGAGTTTTGCTTGCTAATATGGTGAAGAACAACCTGAATGAAGTATACAATAAGATCATAAAAAAATTCTTAAGGAATATCTAGGTGTGTTTGCTGGGGTTTTTTTTTTTTGTTGGTTTTTTTTTGGTTTTTTTTAGAGAAAGTAAGTTAGAACATAGGGCCAGAGATAAAAGATAGTGTGCTTAATTTCCACATTTTAGCTTATTCATTGACTTACAGTTTTCTCTAATGGGAACATGAGATTTGTTTTATGGACTGCTCCTTTTATGAGTTAATTTTTTCCCCCTTAAATTCTTGTCTCTACAGCAGAGTCTGTTCTTTTTAGGACTTTATTATTAAAATAACGAAGTAAATGTATTTCTGTTTGTGCACCCCAGAAGTCTTGGAGAGCACACTGGTGTGACTCTGTAGCAGCCTGTTGCTATTCAGTGTGCATCTCTGGGGGATTTCTGCTCCTGTCTCTCTCTGTGTCTCCATTTTCCCAATTTTCTAATAAGGTGGAAGCTCACTCGGTTCCTGGTGTCTGTCTTTGTAGAAATTACACTGGTGACTCCTAAGCCAGAGAAGTTGGCTCCCTCCAGGCAAGATATTTTCCAAGGTATGATGATTTGATGGCTAGAATGAATAGTCTCGTACACTGAGCATTGCAAGTATAGTGACTTCCACTACTTTTATTGAGCTTGGTTAATTTTCACTAAAGAAAACTTTATGTAACTGAAAAGAGAGCTTGGAGTTCTCAGGTTACAGTGGCTGGGAAGCCTGGAGTCGGTGGGACTTTCAAATTTCCAATTTTCAGTTTGCAACCTGGGAATGTTGTTTTAGTTCTTTATCTTGTATCACAGAGATCTCAAATAATATGAAATTATGAATTCTGTTTCTTTATCTCCCACCCCTGCCCCGTTTGGCAATACTAGCTTACTGTAGAATTTTTTAAATTTTGTTAATTATCTAGCTTACTTAAAAGATTACACTGAAGCCCAGGAAAGATTAGTTGATTTATTGGTAACATTAGATCGAAGGTAACAGTTGAATCAGCTAATAATAAGGTTATAGAAACTATTGAAAAGGTTTTAGGGGTCCAGAGCAATGATCTCTCCATCTTCTTAGGACCTTACTTTATTCCTTCTTTCCTTTTTCTTGCCAGAGCAATTGGCTGCCATTCCTGAGTTTATGAACTTAGGACCCTTGTTCAAATCCTCAGAACCTGTTCAGCTTACCGAAGCAGAGACGGAATATTTTGTTCGTTGTATCAAACACATGTTTACCAATCACATTGTGTTTCAGGTAAGAAAAGTGCTAACGGGTTCTAACAGGGACTTACATACAGTGGTGTGCTTAGAGACAACTCATTCCCACTGTGCTGATGATTCTAACTCCTTTTTTTAATAGAGAAGGAATTTGACAGATTTTCTGTTTTCCTTAACTGCATAGCTGTGGAGATCCGGTTATATAATGGATAACTTACAGTAGTTAAAATCTAAAAGTACGTAAGATGAAGTGTATGAAGAATTTATATAACATAAAATATAACCTGTTTTTCTGAATCATCTTTCAACACCAGGATTAATTATGTGAGGTGTTCCAAGAACTTGGATTTCAAGTTGACTCATGAATCAGACATCTACCATTTTGTTTGGTAGAGTTGAATCTTGGGAAAGTGAGAAAACTGGTGAATGAATAAACATGATACTTTTACTAAATAAGACTCTCTGTGTTACTCAGAGAAGACTCTTAAGATACCTGCTTGCTGATTAGGAAAAGAGGCTGGTGGGTTCTGTGAAGGAGTCGTGAGTAATAGATGGGAAGGAACACCTTACCTGAAAAGAACCCTTCCCTTTGCCTTCCTTTCAGTTTGACTGCACCAATACTCTCAATGACCAGCTGCTGGAGAAAGTGGTCGTGCAGATGGAACCATCAGATTCTTATGAAGTGTTGTGCTGTATACCAGCCCCCAGCCTCACTTACAACCAGCCGGGAATATGCTACACCCTTGTTCGTTTACCTGAGGATGACCCTACAGCAGGTACCGACCCGCAGGAGGGTGGAAATACTTATAGGATTCTCGTCCAGACTTAATGAGTATGATTACATGTGTCTAGTTATCAGATGGGGAGCTCTAGTGGGGCAGTGATAAGAAGCTGTGCTGCCATCACAAAGGCATGTAGTTCAAATCCCCCACAGGGGAAGATGGGCAGTCTCCTCCTGTACCATTTACAGCTTCTGAAAACCCACTGAAAGGTCAACTGTGAGGCAGTTTCAACTTAACGGCAAACAACAATAGTTATAACACTGGTTAAGCTGTAAAAATGTGCATTTTTAAAACTAAGTCTCTTGAGTAAAATCTGCGGAATATTTAATGTGATAAGAGAAACTGCATGCTGATCCTGGAAGCCAAACAGGAATTCAGGCTTTCTGTTTAAACAGTGTCACCACTAGGAAGGGTCCAGTACGTCTGAAGTCCTCTGTGGATCACGGCCTACTTCTCTCTGATGTGTCTTTCAGGGCATCCTAATGCTGTAACTATACAGTAGTTGCCTGGCATTTTAGAATCAATAATTTGTGAGAGTCTGAGAGCCCAAGACTGATGTCCTGGAAGCAGTTCTTAGTGTAATGAGAGGCTTAGCAATTCAGTGTGTGTCCACATTTGGGAAAGACTGTCATTTTCTGCTTGACCCATATGCAGCTGATTATAGTGAGGTGGAGGAAGTGGTCCCCTGAGAGAGATCCGTATCCTCCTGGCTGCACAGGACTTGCAGAGGTGGGGGTTTGAGAAGATTTTGGGAGCAGTGTCTTAGGAATGTCTAGGATTTGCTGCACGTGATTTCTTTTCCCCGTTCTCCTACCTAAGTGCGTCCCTCCCCATATTCCCTGTAATCACACCAGGTTTTCACAAAATAAACACACACATCACATTAATGTTTTGCACAATTTTTACTACCAGTAAGTACAGGAAAAACAGAGGTTAAGAAAATTAACAAATTTGGGGGACATTACAGAGTTACAAGAAATTGTAAAAGTACTAGCAAGTAGTTATCTCTGGTCATCATTCATTTACAATTGGGGCTTAACCTGCTTTCTTTTTACCCCTCTCCCGACTCCCCTCCTGATGTTCCTGGGAGTCCTTGCCCAGTCTTGTCTTTGTTGGACGAAGAAACCAGGCTACTCAGACTCTAGCGCGAGGTAGATTCAAGTTGGCACCAATGCTGGATCGGAATCCCAGGTTGTTCTCTCCGACCCTGGGCGACTGTACTTCCCTGCAGCCGCCCTGGGTCCACAACCCCTGGGTAGGAAGGCACTTTCTTCTCTGGCCTCCAGTATTTCTCCTTTGACCTTGATTACCTCCCTTGTCCCTTTATGAAGATGCTCTGCTTTTCTTTCTTAATAGTTTTCTCTCCTGGTCAGCTTGGTCTCACTACCCCAGAGCTAAGCTGCCTATACTCTTTGATGAAGTTATTTAGTGTCCAGCTCTAATCTTACCAGACCCTGGGGCTTTCTGTATTATCCTAGGCGATTCTGTACTTGATCAATAGTTCCCTCTGCGCTCCAATTGATCTCTTCTTGTTTCAGAATTCTGCCCCCTAAATACTTCTCACTGAGTTTCTGTGTTCTAAGAGAAACTATTGTTTCACCACTTAATATCACAGGGGACGTGCTGAGCCCATCAAACAGTCAAGCTTTTCCCATTGAGAATACAGTTTCTCCAGGTTCACTCTGATAACTCAGGCACGCTGCATTCCCTTCCCCACAGGGAGTGATCTTAACAAAATCCAATAAGTACAGTTTCACAATATCAAAATACAGCAGTATTGAACAAACAAAACCAGCAATATTTAAAATACAGAAGTTACATATAATACAGAGGGAAAAGAACATTTCCACCAAGAAGGAATAAGAAAGGAGGTCCCCTCCCCCCCACAGAGCATATTTCCTTTTAAAACAGATTTTACCAGTTAGCCCAGAGGTTTCAACCTTTGGTCTGCTAGCTGTGGACTCTTGTTGATTGGTTATTTAATTTTCTTGTGGATAAAAATGTGACATTTGGAAAATTTTCTCTTATTAAACTCAGTTTCTTGGTCACAACTCTGGTCATTGCATCTTGGGGAAATGAACTGTAAATTTGTCTCAATGCTTAAACTTTAAAAATTTTGTTACTGATCTGTTTATATTTGGACCATCATATGCCTATTTAAAAATGATCTTTTTTTTTTCAGTCTCTGTCAGAAATTCTAAAAATTTCAATCTATGGCCAACTTATTCTTTGCTGTATAATGAAAAGAAATACCAGGGCATAGATTGTTTTTTTTTAAAAAAAAAACACCAAAAAAAAACCATCTTCCCCCCCAGCCTTTCTCCCTCTGTGAGCTCTCACCCCAGCCTTCTACCTTTTCTCAGGCACCTCAAGATCTGTACATACCTCTACTTGTCACGTCTCAGAAGTTTTCCCTAAATCTTGGGGGAAACGGATAAATAATCAGTTGTGTCTCAAGTTGAGAAAGAATACTGACTTTGATGGCAAACAGATCTGGATTTTACTTTGTCTCTGCTACGTCCTGGTTACAGGATTGTGGTACTGTTGCGCTCTGCCATCCTCTCCAGACTGTTCCCAGGATGAAATGAGATGGAGTGAGCAAGATGGAAATGAAGTGCCCGCTGCCAGATGTGTAGTAAACCCTTCATCAGTGGAAGCCAGTATTTCTTCATTTCTGGAACTGTCCACGTTCTGTCTTATCCTCTCCCAAGACCAAGTGTTCCCCAGATTCAACAGGCATACACTCTAATCAACTTCAGAAAGTAGTTCTAACAATTTTTATTTCCTTCCCTGTACTTTTAAACTTTCCTAGCTTTCCTCATTTATAAAAGAACCTACCTAAGTGGGAGAAAAAAAAAAAAACCCAAACTTGCTTTGGTTCAACATCAGGATGTCCTGGTCTCCACTTTCCTTAGATCATGGAAAGGGTCTTGAAAGAATAGCTGACCTCTCCAACCCTTGGTCGTACCCAAGAATGTCTCCTTTCCTCAGAATTTAGGAAAATGTTCGTGGCTGCGTCCTTCCTCGTGTCCTGTCCGGTCAATACTGCACCAGGAGCACTGTGTCCTGTACTAGCCTGCCACGTCCCCCACTCTTCATCTGCCTTGCCTCCGCCATCTTTGTTTCAGTCCATAGTCAGAACCACTGCTCCACCAGCACACCTTTTACTATTGGACTGTCAGACTTTTTTTATCACATATTTTTCATCATCTGGAACCATTTTAACAAATTAACTCTTTTTTAAGAGAGCTGTGAATAGAACATCCGCATACTAAGATGAGGCTTACAGATCCATGCGTGTGCGTTTCCTCTTCCTGTTTTTCATTAGAGATACTGCTGCCATATCACAACTCATCATTCTTTGCTGTGTAGCTCAGTCCTCAGTTTTCTGCATGCAGATCTTTAAACGCCCATCTAAGCCAAAGTCCCACAGCAGTGGGGTCAGAACTCTCCTGGCAATCTGTACTCCCTGATCCACATATTCGTCAATAGTAACCACCCTGGCTTCCCACATTCTGTCCTGAATCCACAATTTCACTTGGGACTTTTCTGTAACTTTGGCTCACCGCTGTCCTCTCACTGGGAGCCTTGATAAAACTTAACATTCATCCAAGCTAAGCATTCTCTCTGAATATTCACTCATTCGAGAAGGAACTAAAGGCAGGCCAAAGCGTCCTCTCCAGCCATTTCCCTTGCATTTACCGTTGGTGTTTGTTTGAGAGCGGGTCTTTACAGATCTGCATGTCTCCAACTTGACTGTGCGAACTTCCAGGATCCCTTACTCATTCTCCTCCAACCCCACCTGCCCTCCTTCAGCCATATTAGACGGCTGTCATTTTCTCTCTGTGGACTTCAGCCTCTTTGCTGTTCGCTTTTAGTCCCATCATTACCCATAACAATAATCTTTATACTGTCATCCCTAAATAGATCCTCTCTCTTCTGAGTGCAGTTTGAACATACCCTATTATCTCTTCTTCGTGTATGTGTGCATGTGTGCACTTTTGCCTTGGAGAAACATCCTGCCTCACACATACTGCCCACGTTTCTTTTACCACCATCTCTATGGCCTTCAAGCGGCCACAGGAAGTCTTTACGCACACGTGCGCTCTTGCCTAGACCAGCTCTCAGTGCTCAAAGTATTGCCGTCCCCTTGACTTCCAGCGCGCTTTGTTGCAACTGTTTGCTTTCAATAGTACTGACTTTTTAACATCGGCAGATACACAAAATGGCCACTGTCTTTCCAAGTTGGCCCCCTTACCAACTGTAAATCCCTCACCTATCCTTAGATTCCTTCCTATACACACCCCACATACTACCCCTAATAGCTGCCTGTGTCCAGTTAACCTTGTACCATGGATGGTGGCTAGTGGCTTCTGGGCAGATTGGGTCACCCCAATCTGGAGTTGGACATACTCTGCCTCATCGTACATTCTTCCATGTGTCCTCTACCATCTCCATGCTATTTGTTGGATTCCCTCATCTCTTTCATGAATACATCCAATCCCTTCTGGGTGTGCTTTCCCTGCTCCCACTGTGCCCAGCACTTCTTTGCCCCAGCCTACTGTACTGAACCCCTTGGCTGCCTGATTCATCCTACCTCTCATACCTTTTCCATTCTGCCTTCTTTGTAAGCCATGTTTCCTTTCCCGGTCTCTGTTCATGCCTTGATGAGCCCATCCATCTGCTCCATCCGTCCAAGGTGCCACAACTTCTGACTCCCCCTTCTGCTCTGGCCTCATCCCACCTTCTGTTCGCTCTACACCCTGCCCCCTTTCCTCTGTCATCTCCACCATACACTTCACCCCTGAGGGAGCAGATTTCCTACACCCTCCGCTTCCATTCCTTTCCTAGTTTCACAACCACTGCATTCCTAGCAGGCACGTCTTCTAAACCTCCAGACAAGCTTCTCTTGGCCTCCAGGCTCCATCATCTGTTCCTCCTCATTTTTCTAACCTCTCAGGCAAGTTTTCCAAACTGCTCATCTGATCTAGCTCCCGGGGCCACTGTTACTGCCTCTCCTGGGCTGCTGGTTTGCTACGGGACAGTTCCTCTCGCCCTTTATCTCGGTGACCATCTGTGAGCCATGGTACCAGATTTGTCTCCTCTGCTGTGTTCCGTCCTTGATGCCTGTCCATGCTGCACCGTCCAATCCCGTCTCCTTAGTTCACATGTACTGTCCTAAGTCCATGTGCCCTGAACTGATCTATGGTCCTTTCTGGTTTTATTCTGGTTCAAACAAATGGCATTGCCTGTAATCATTCATTTTTGCTTTCACCTTTTATTTCTGATTCTCGGACAAAGCTCTCAGGCAGGTTTTTTCTGTGGTCTTCTTACCCTTCTTTCCAGAGATCACTCTGTCTTCTGACTGCAGATGCTTGAACCTACGCCCAGCAAAGCCACAGTCACACTGACGTGTGCACTACGAGAGCTCCTTCCTCTCACCTTCTTCACTTTCCCCCTATTTAAGTAGCATTTCCCCTCAAAGACACGTGCTTCCAATGTTGTCTTCCCTCCCAGCTGCTCCTTCTTTAAACACAGACACTCCATCCAGTGAGATCCAACAAGCACACAGTCCATTTTCCCTGAGACGCCACTCTCTTCTCCCTCAGCCTTACCCCTCAAACCTTCCATCATAGAGCTTGACAATCCTTACACTTGACCCTGAGTCCCAATATAACAGTATCATTCCCTGAATTCTGGTGGCCACCACGCCTTCCTTTAGGCTCTCCCACCCTGACCTGTATCTCCTCTCTGTCCATTTAAACAGCTGCTTTCACTCAGCCCATTAGAAGTCGTTCACCACATTTCTCACCATCTTTGCCTCCATTCTGTCTTTCTGGGACACCATGGTGCATCTCGGCCATTGCTACTTCTTCCCTTCTACTCCCCAGTGAGACCCTTCGGTTCCTGCTTGCTCCTTCCCTACAAGCTTCACGACCCTCTCTCCCAAAACACCGTCTTCAGAGTGGAAGAACCACCTTCTTTCTTGTATGCCAAGCTATATCTTTTTTTTTTCTTTTTTATCCTCTTCCGTTAACCTCTGGGTCAAACTTCCTCAACAACAACCTCCCTCCACACCTTCCTTGCTCATGTCTCTCTCTTTCAGCTTTCCCAGGACAGCAATGTTATGGTCCCAATTTGGAGGGTAAAATTCCTAAAATTTCCCAGAGTCATTCTCTCATTCACACACGAGTTTCCTCTCCTGCCGTAGGCTGGCGACACTGTCTTGGCATCATCCGTGGATGATCAGGATTAATTCAGTAGTCTTCTCTGCTGTCATTGATAATTCCACACGCTTGTCAACTAGATGTCGTCCTTCCTGTTCAGACAGACTGTCCTGCATCCACATGCTCTACCCCTGAATCCACACTTACATCCTAGAGGACAGTGTCTCTGACAGATTTCTGTCCCACAAAACGAGCAGCCTCTACTGTCTTTCATCCTTGGATTCAGGACTTTGTTTTAAGCTCCTTCCACTAAGTTCTCTCACAGGGTCTTGAGGTGCTTCTCCTACGTTCTTTCTTTCTACAGAGGATTTTTGTCTTCTGCCCACACACTTAACAGTGCCTAGTAAGCCAGTCCTTCACAGAAACCAGCTTTGCAGGGAGCTGCATCCTGCCCACCTCCTTTCACTTGTACTCAGCGTCCCTCCTCTTTCCCCTTCTACGGTGTGGACAGACTAGTTCAGTCCCTTCTGACACCCACATAACCTGTCTTCCTTTTTGTCCCTACTCCCTTCTCCCCAAACCTTCACCATCCTTCAACTACCACCATACATTTGAACTCCATACACTTAACCATGAGTCCTGACCCAGCAGTCATCATTCCAGGCGCCTTCCTGGCCACATCCATTTTCTCACCGTCAACCTCACACCCCTACCTGTCAGGAGCCTGCTGCCGCCACCTCCCCAGTCTTAGACATGCCATCGACGCATGCTCCCAGCTCCCCACCGTCTCCCTCCCTCCGGTGATTCTCAGGTGAGCACACGTGACCACAGCTTTAAGCTCTAAGCCGACCACAGCTTTATCCATCAGGGTGTTTTCGGGCGCAGTCCCTCTCAGCCTCCAGATGTTTACCTTGGGGGTCCATGCTCAAAGCCCTCCCCTTGTGGCAGCTGAGCTCCTCTCTCCGTGTTCCTTATTGGTGACTGCTGTGAAGAAAAGGCCACCTGTGCTGCCTGGACCTCACTTTCCTGCTGCCCACCTCCAGCGTTCTCCTGCTTCAGCTCACACGCCCTTCACCAAGATCTTGGCATTTTGTTCACTCAAGTATAACCCCGGCAATCTCCTCTTGGAACCACCTTATTCCTTCCCATATTGACTTGTTGACACACGTACCAAGTGTCCCAAACAGTCCATATTAGAGTACTATTCCCTTAACTGTGCCCACCCCCCCAAGCCCCTACCCCACCCCTAGTTATTACTCTTGGGCTTGATGTCAGCACCTCTGAGTCCTCTCTGGCTCTTTTCAGCATTTCCCATCTGTTTTGGGGTCATGACACGGTGGCGCTACACCTCCTTCCCCTGTGGTCCTCACTTCCCTACATTTTGCCAACCAGACCTGGATCATCTACTTCACTGGAATTACTCTTCCTCAGTAGTCTTCCCCGGCCTAAATGCATGTTCATCCTCCACTCTTCACATGTCATTGTCCAACAGGTCCATTAAATAAGATTTTCTTTCAATGCCAGTTATTTTCATCCCCCCCTTTCCATAACCCTAGTCCCCATTCCTCCCCTGCCCACACTTAAACCCTGTTCAGACCTGATCCCTGCCCCCCTCCCCTGGATCTGCAATCCTAAAGAACCCAGCTGACGTCGGCACCTTGGACTGTTTCCGCACAGGCAACGCCCTGAGAGCGGCATCCTGCCTGCCCGGTGCGGTGCACCACGCTGCTCCTTTCTTTCCCTGTCCTGCTGCTTTCAGGCCGACAACCCGTGTGCCTTCCTGGGGGCACATCTGAGGTCTGCCAGCATTCCTCCACTCGGATGCCCTTTTTGTTTCCTCTGTCAGTCTCCAGTCTGGCTGCCTTTGACCACACTTGCACTTGACTTATTCCTTGGTGCTTCCTGCTGCCTCATCTGTCTTTCCTGTGTGACTTTCCCAATTCTCCACGTCACCACCATTTCATTGTTACCTCTACTCAGCTCCTTTTCAGTCCCTTAGACATAGGATAACACCTGTTTCCTAAATACCCATGTCTCTGAATAACCAGGCACATCAGTGGCTGTGGGCTCCTTTCCTCCATCAGCATGTGCTCTCCTCTTTGACCTTTCTTTGACCTTGCTGTCCATGGTCCCAGTGCAGTCGATGTCTTTGCAAATCCTTTGCTCCCTTGATTCTGGCCACCACCTCCCCTTGGAGGCTCCTTCCCCTGTCCCTTCTTGAACTGACCTTCTTTCTTTCCACTTGAAGAGGTGCTTTCCTGGTCTCTTACAGGCCGTTCCCTTCCTTCTCTCCCTTCCTCTTTCACTTCCCGTTGTTTCCCTTTTGCGTTGATGGAGGACATCCTTCATTTCTGCCCATCTCATCATCCAGTTTACTTCCCAGTCAGAGCTGAGGGCCCACCTTCTTTCAGCATTCCCTGCTGGCCACACTACCTTCTCAAGAAGCAAGGTTCAGAATCTAAGATCATCTTATTCTTCTGTTTCTGCCTCTCCTATCATCTGAATCAAACCACTTCTGCAAGTCTCCCTCTGGGTTGGTTTTCTAGGTACATTAATTCCGTGGATTGCACCTCTTGCACCAGACTGTGTATGGCGACCCTTCCTTTCCTGGTGGTTTCCGCTTGGTCTCTCTATGCCACACTAAGTGTCCACCCTTTCGGCCACCACTGAACCTTTGTGACATGTCACCTCTGCATTGATTGCGACCCACTTATCTACCATCAGTACCCACATGTGGGACTCGGTTCCCATCAGTCCCTTCTGAAGTCTCTGAGTTCACCTGCCGGAGGTGGTGATTTGGGTTGGATCTTCATGCATCATCCTGTTCCATCTACTGTTCATTTTAACTTTTCCCCCCGTTTTCTCCCAAGGGTCCTGCTACTACTCATGCTTATGCCTTCTGCTCTTACACTCCACACAGTCTTAACCTTTAATCCCACACAGGCACCCGGAGGCCTGCCAACAGTCTCACTTTGGTAGCTGCCAACCCCGCTTCCTCTGTTTCTCTTTGGAACCCTTGTGTACCTGAAACTCCTCACCAGCTCACAAGCGTGCCCTCTTGTTTTCTCATCAGATTTTCAAACTGTCCTTAGATCCATCCTTCACCCTTTGCTGTCTGCCTGCTTCCAGTTCACTGTCCACCTTGAGTGCTGCTTTCATGCTGGAGGGTCTCTGTTTTTTCAGCATACTTTTCTTTTGGAGAAACTCTGTCTTAAACATCCACCCAGAGGTTTCCTACCATTCCCCAGCCACATTCTTTTCTTGGATGTCCACTCCCTCCTTAGTTTTCTTGCAGTGCTCCTACCATCTCCAGCTGCTTTGACGCCAGCTTGTTGTACCAAACCCATTGGCTGTCTGAACTCTCCCCATTATTTTCTTTGTTCTGCCATTTTGGTGACATTTTTTTCTTGCTCAACTTTATCCCTTGGTATTCCCATTCATTTGCTTATCTCCCAATTTTACCCAAGGTTACCATTCTCGCAACATCCTCATTTTGCTTTGGCTTCATCCCACCTGTCACTGAATCCATGTATACCTTACTCTGACCCAGCGCTTTCTTTTCCATTGCCCTCGTCACATACTTTGCTCAGTTTAGAGAGCAGTTTTTGGACTGTCCGCGTCCACTCTCTTCGTGCTCTCTGCCATGTCCTTCCTGGTCCTGCATATTCTACCCTGGACAAACTCTCATCTTTTAGTCATTGGTCTCTATCATCTGTTCGTCCTTGTCCTTGTCTTTTAGACCATCTTCTGACTACATATTTTCCGTGACTTACAAACCTATCATCTGATTGGTCGAGGCCAATTCTATCATTTCTCCTACATTCTCTCACTGCTGCCCAGCAAATTACTCTCAAACCTTCACCCTGAGACCGTCTGCCATCTGCTTTCAGTGAATCATGTGGCTGAGTTCAGTACTCTTCCCTGCTCTGTGCCCCACTCCCTGCTCACAACCAGATTTACTTCTCCTTGCCTCACACACTGTCCTGAATCCACTGGCTGCCTGTGACCCTACCCTCATGACTGAGGATATACCGTCTCTGGTTTTAGTCTGGGACTAGACTGCACTGCCTGTAATCTTCGATTATTACTTTCAGAACTTCCTTTCAAAGTCATTGGACAAGGGTCTCTGGGACGTTGTTCACATCATGCTCCCTCTAGTCCTTTAGATTTCCCCACTTTCTGCCTTCACTCTGAAAGCCTACCGAGCTGACCCCTGCCTCTCCTGCTCTGCCGAGAGCTCTCTTGGGCCGGCCTCTCCTATCCGTCGCTCTCTTTCTTTCCTCCTTCCCCTTCTTAGTAGTTCTCTCTTCCAGTGTTGGCTTCCTGCCCTGTGCAGCGGGCTGTGATAACTATCCACACAGTCTGTCTGCCCTGCAGTACACAGTCCCTTCTATCCCAGCACTACTTCTCAAGTCTTCTCTGCCCTGCCATTGGTTACTTCCTGCACTTGATGATGAGTTCCCATTCCCACGTGCCTTCGAGGCTGCATCCATTTCCATGCTGTCAACCTCACCCTCAGTCCTTCCCTCCTGTCTTGATTCTCAGACTTCTGTGGGCCCTGATTCAAGTGCATCATGTGGTCATGGTTCTTGTCTCTCCATTGACCCCCTTCCACCAGTGATTCTCACTCAAGGACGTGTGACCTCCAAGCATCAGCTCCTTGTGTCATGGCTGCTTTTGACCAGAACCCTGCTCACACCCCAGACGTTTTCACTGGCCTACCCTGGGGCCATGCCCATGTCTCCCTCGAGTGAAATTCACCCTCACCCCACATCGTTGTTGAGAGTCACTGCTATGACGGAAGGCCTACTTTACGCCCTATACTTTGCTTCACCATGGGGTCCCGTGGTTGCAAGCTAACTGTCCTAATCAGAGATCTGACTCTGACATAAGTGTGACGATCTCCTGGAATCCCTGAATTCTTCCTATATAGTCTCTTGGATGTACCATGTGCTCTAAACCACACCCACATTAAAGAATTGTTTCCTTCATCTCCCCCTTGGTCCTTAATCATTATTACTGTTAGGCATTCCATCAGTATCTTTGCTCCCTGCCAGGTCCTTGCCCTGTAACGCTGTTCTCTATTAACCTGTTTGTCTGGGTGACCTGAGAGCACTTCAGAACTTCCCCTCTTTACCCCGTAAGTCTTTAGAGATTTGCCAACCAGATATGGCCCTTCCACCTTACCACTCTACCTCCTTCCTTTCTTAGCAGACTCAGTGGTCCTCCCCAGCCTTTATGAAAACTGTTCTTCCCCATCACACATAATTGTCCACTGGCTCAATTAAATGAGGTTTTGTTTGAATGCCTAGAGTTATACCCCTGCCCTTCTAATAAAGAAATAGTCCCAGCCCATCTCCCTAGCCTCCACTCACCCTTTCCACTGGGGCTCCATAGCAGGAAAGAGCCTGGCTGAAAGTTGCTCCTTTTTAACCTAGCCAAGGTGCTGGGAGCAGCCATTCCTTTCTGCGTGCATTTCTGCTCTCTACTGGTTTTGCCCATTCCCTTCCCCGTCCCACTCCTTACAGCTTAACCCCACACCCCATGTTCCTTCCCTGAGCACACTGAGGTCTACCAGCACTCACCTATCTACAGCATCCACTTTCCTTACCCTCCTTGGTGGGCTCCAGCCTCCCTTCTACTACATTCTCCCTTCCTATCCCCTTGTCTGCTGTCAGTAGGTCCTACATATCTCCCGTTTTACGGCATTTTCATCACTCTGTCATTTCATTTGCCCTTGCCCTCTCAACCTGCCCTCTGGCACCTTCCTTGTCCACCTGGCCTATAGCATCTCTAATCTACCACCTGACTCACTTGAATGGCTTCAGTCATGCTTCCTCTGCTGTTTGGCTCTCACAACTCACACTTTTACGTCCTCTTGCCCTCACATAGTCTTCATGGCATTTATTCCTTTCATAAACCTTTGATCTCACCCACTACCTCCCCTTGGAAACCACTTTTTACTTGTTCTCTCCAGTCTAACCTTTCTTCCATTATTTTTTTTTTTTAAAACAAAAACCAAAACCAAAACTTGCTTTCCCAGTCCATTCTAGCTCTCTGCCCCGGTCTCCTTCCTCCTGCCTCCCTTGCATTCTGGCTGGAGAACCATGAACCATCTCTGCTAATCCCATCTCCCTTCTCCCCATGAGATCCTGCAGCCACACAAAAGACTCCCAAGCCCACCGTCAGCCTGAAAGACACAGGCTTCCTCCCTGTGCACCACAGTCCATCCTGTCCTCCTACTCAGGCTGCTTCAGCAACAGGCCTCCTTCCAGACCTTCCTCCGTACCCATTTGCTAGGGATAGTGACTCCATGGGCTGGGCAGATTTCCCTCCTGCTCCTGTCTGTTCAGCATTTCTGCCTCATCTAAAACCTCATCCTTTCTACTACTATAATAAGGACACATTCCATAATCTTGGGAAAATTTATCTCATTGATTTCTACCCACACTCAACCATTTAATGCACCTCTGTTCCCACGTACTGGACTCTAGTCCATCTTGAAGTCCCTGAGCTTACCTGCCACTGATTGTGGTTTAAGATGGATTGAGCAGGTCCCTTTCCCGCTGTCCAATCCAAGTCACTCTGACCTTCTATCCCAGTTTTACCTGAAAGTTTTGCTTTCCCTGTCCCCAAGCCCCTTTGCTCTTCTATTTCTTCAGCCCAGAGTCTAACCCTGATACAGTGCACGCCATCAGTTTACCTCCTGATAGCACAGTGAGCCCTGATCACAAACTGCCTATCCTGTTTGAGTTTTTTTCCCTGCTGGCCCCTGCCTGCCTTGAACCCAACCCTTCACCAATTGAAAAGGTTCTCTTCCCTCCTGTCTTCTTTCTTTTCCATATCTCTCTCTCTCACACACACACACACACTCTTACACTCTCACGGCACCTAATTCTATCCACCCATTGCCTTCTCATGTTTACCCTTCTGTACCTGAACTTTGCACACATCTGCCTATGTTAGATGGTGCACCGCTGCCCCTGGGCTCTTCAACCTGTTTGCTCACTTCATCCTCAGCATCCCTTCAGAGGCTCCCGCCACCTCCCCTAAGCCATTTTTTCCAGTAATCTTTGTTTGGATTGGCTCTCACTGCTACCAGCTGCTTGGATCCCTACCTGCTACACTGAATCACTTGCCTCTTCCATTCTGCTCTTCTGGCGAGTCATTCTTTTTTTCCTCACAGTCCATCCAACCTGTCATCCCCTTGAAGTGCCATTTTATTTCCATGCTTGTCTTGGAAGTTTCCACGGGGCCACTCCCTCCTAATTCCATCAGTTTGGGCCATATTTCTCCCTAGTTGGTTCACAGAGTTTACCCGTATAATAGCCTTTCCTTTGTCTCACTGACACACTTGGCCTAACTTAGGGACAGGTGTTTTAGGGTCTCCCTTGTCAGTCCTCTTTCATGGTATTTGCCCCACTTCTCCCAACGCCTCTGACACCCACCCCCCTCCTCTCTTACCTGCTGGGCTCCATCATCAGCTCTTCCTCTTCTAATCTTTACACTGCTTCTCAACTATCATGCTCTCCCGTGTTTTCCAAATTTCTCACCTGATCTCCTCACTCCTGGGCCAGTGATACTTGCTGCCACATTCCACAGCTAACTGCTGTCACCCCTGAACCCTGCAGTACACTGCAGCTGCTCTTGTGACTTGTTCAGCTCAAGGCAGCATCTTCTCTGTCTGTGCCTTGTTCTCTCTCATTCCACTCCCTTGCTGCTCAAACTGATTCCATTCTCTTCGCTTTGGAATCCACACACTGTGCCCCTCAGCTCGTAATCTGCTCCATTAGGAGTCCTGAAAAGACTCGCTCCCTCATTTATTTTTGCATTAAGACCCCTATTTTTTTTAAACTTCAGACAAAGCTCAGAGGCAGATCTGCCTGTGACTCTGCCATTTTTTTGCTTTTCTCAGAACATTTTTGTCTTCCTGCGAGCAAGACCCAGGACCCATCAGGCAGACACCCAGGGCTGACAAGCTCAGCCCTACTTGCCTGCTCTTGAGAGAGCCCCCTCTCGCCAGCTAACTACCCCATACAGCATAGCCTCCCACCTTCCATTCTCTTCAGGATGCTTTCTTCCCTACCTAGTGCTGCCCCTGACATATGCACAGCCCTTCTGCCCTGTAACTGCCACTCCCTCCTCTTTCTGCCTTACCCTTCAAACCTCCTCCATCCCGGAACCACGGCTTCATTTTTGCACTCCCTGCACTTGACCATGACTCACATCCTTGTAGCTACCTTCTTGGCTCCATCCACTTGTACACTGTCAGTTGCATCTTCAGTATGTCTCTCCACCTCCGACAGTCTTGAGTCTGATGCTTCCACCTCCTCCAGTTCAGAAGCATCATTTTCTCCTGTTTCCCAGCATGCCACTGTCCCTTTCCCACAATCCCCCTTCCACCAGTGATTCTCACCCGAGGATGCATGACCCCCGAGGTGGCCCATCAGCTTCATCTGCCAAAGTTGTTTTTACAGCAGAACCCCCGCTCCACCCCCCAGATGTTTTGATAGGCCTACCTTTGGGGTACATGCCCAAAGCCCCCCCCCAGGTGGAATCCACCCCCCCATCCCCGTTAAGAATCACTGCTGTAGAGGGAAGGCCCCTTTTCATTCCTGTGTCTCCCTTTCTCATTGCACCCCCTCAAGCTTTCATAGTTGGAATCTGTAAGACCTCACAGATCTAGGCATTTTACCCATTCAGATACAAGAATAAGTCTCCTCCAGGAACCACCTCATTCCTTTCCATGTTGAGTTATGGCCACAGCACAAAACATTTCAAACCACAGTGCACTTCAGAGCATGCTCCTTTATCTCCCCATTGCCTCAGGCCATTACCATGGCTGGGATCCCACCAATTCTGTCCTTTTGGGTGTTTGCTGTTCTTCCTCATCAGTCTGCATGTTTTGAGCGCTCAGGTAGCTCGGCAGAGGCATCCTCTGTTAGTTCTTTCCATACGTGTTGTGTCTGTCAGGCAGTCCTGTCTCACCTTCTACTCTACTCTCCTTCTCTGGTGGGTTCAGTATTCCCCAGTCTTTTCTCCATTTGTGTCCACCAGCCCACTGTCTTAGTGTCCAAAGTCATGCCCACGTCCCCCCATCTCATCCAGCCTGCTCAAATGCCACCCCAGCCCTGGGCCTTGCTACCCGCCTTTCCCACGGATCCACTCTGATAAAGAGCCTGGCTGCAGTGTGCACCCAGCCCCGTCAAGGCTCCAGGAGCAGCTGCTCCCTCCTGCCCTCTGTTCCTACTGTTCACCTCGTAAGCTACTCTCTCTTTCTTTTCTGGGTGAATTAAATAGCCTGAGCCTTTCTTCAGCCTGTTTATCTACCTTAACCCTCAACATGTAATCAACCCACGAGCTCTGTGAAATCTAATTTTACTTCAATGCCTATATTTATGCCCATCTTCCACCCACAACCCAATTCCTTTCCTCCACCGTGCCTACACCCACCCATCCCACCCACTAAAACCCATCCTCTTAGCCCTGTTTCCTGCCATCCCCCACCCCACTGGATCCATAGTAGTGAAGAGCCGGGCTCACATCTGCTCCCATTCAGCACCATCAGGGCTCTGGAAAGAGCCTCCCTTCCTACCAGCTGCACTGCGCCACTTCTTCCTTCCCATCCATCCCTGTTCTGTTCCTTGAAGGTTGCCTCCACAGCCCAGCTCCCTCCACTTGGCACATCCAGGCCCCCAGCAGTCCTCCATGACCGTGTCCCACTTCCTGTTGCTTCCTCTGTCCTTGTCTACCCGGCATCACCTCCACTAAATCACATTCCTTCTTGCAGCCTTCTCTCAAGTGCCCAGTTCCTTTTGGTTCACTGACCCAAGAACAACACTTGCCTTTCCTACCTGGCCTGTGTACCACCACCATCCGGTCATGTGAATGGTTTCGGTGACCCTTCCTCTATCAGGTTCTCCCTTCCCCAAATGCTCTCACTGCTCAAACTCTTTCGCCCTCTGCTTCCCATGTTTCCTGCTGAACACATTCACTTTTCTAAGTCTGGTGGTCCATTCATCCTGGCTGCCTCCTCTGGGAACCTATTTTATTCCGCTTTTCCCACTCTTAAGCTTTCTTCATCTCCTTCCTTAAGCATGCGCTTCTGCGCAATTATTTCAGACCGCTGCCCTCCCTCTCCTTCCCTGCTTCCTCTCCTCACGTCCCTCATGCCTTGATGGAGCGTCCTGGCACCCCTCTGCCTCCTCCCTGGGGACAACCTCCAATTCCTGTCTTCTACTGCCCTGCTCTCCACACTGGTTCTCAGACATTCATGTGCAGATTGTAAAGCCAGCTCTGCTTCTGTACCCTGCTCCATTCTCTTCTCTTTTTTGCCTCTATTATCTTCTGCAGGATACATATTATCTCTCTTGTATCCTCCTTTGTACCCTCTGGGCCTCTCGATCCTGGTTGATCCCAGTTTTTCTAATCACAGGATCTGTGGGCTGTACTTCTCAGCTCCACCAGGTTCACAAGGCTCCCCTCAGTCCCTGCTTGTCTCTTCTTAGTCTTTTGTTCAAGCCTCACCTCTACTTCTACCCATTTAGTCCCCATGCACAGCAGACCCACCAGTCCTGGAATCTTTGAGAAATGTCACCTTTACATTCAGTCAGCTCCATCTCCCCACACCGGCAAGTATCTTCACTGGCAACATCGTAGACTCAGTCCATCCTGCAGTCCTGAGGATCCCTGCCACTGCCTGTGTCACACTGCAGCCATGGCTATCCAGTCGTCTGTCCAACACGAGTCCCCCTTCTTCCTAACAGCCTGACTTGGTCACACACTCGAGCTTTCTGTTAATTCTCTTCCCTTCACTATTTCTCCATCCACCCAGCCCGACCTCAGTGCCACATAGGCCACTGATGTGCTCCCTGAGATCTCCAACAGGCTCAGGTCGGCAGCAGCTGCTTCTACTTTGTCCTTTTCCTAGTTGGCCTCCCTGCTGGCCCAGACCTCTGCGTCAGATCAGAATATTCTCTTTGTGTCTACCTTTTCTTTCTTTTCCTCATTTTCCACCCAAATCACATCCCACCCATTATCTTTCAGATCCGCCTGCCCTCCTCCAAACGGCCCTGTTCACACTGCATGCAGCTGGACTACTGCACGTTTACGTCAGTGTTTGGGGCCTGTAGTTGTCAGGAGACACTTCATCTTAAACAGGGCTCCCTGGTCCCCTGCCGTCTCCACGCCAGTTGGTGGGTTCAGTGGTGGTTTATTCTGTCCCTTCCTTGACCTCCGTTCAGTGCTCTCACCATTTCTAGAGCCTTTGTCCTCTCTGCTTTACTCTGGCGGTTGGAATTCCCTCCATCCTCCACCTTGGCCGTCTGGCACCTTGACTGCAGTCATCTTCTCTGTCACAGTCTCCGGAGTCTCAGCTCTTGAAATGCCCATTCATCTCCTAGCTTGTCTCCAGCATTTCTAAAGGGCCACAACTTCCCAGCCCTACCCGAGTCTGCCTCCTCCCACTTCTCCCTTCTCCACACCGCTTTACTCACATACTACTCCTTCTCCTCGAAGACAGTCATGCATTTCACCTCGTTTGGGAGGCAGAATTCCCGAGGATTTCCAGTTTCCCGCTGTCCTCTGTGTTCTTGCCCTGATTCTCCCAGTAAGTGCATTCTCCAATCCCATGAACAGACCTCTTTCACTCTTGGCCACTGGGCTCCATCCTCTGCTTTTCGTCATCATTCTCCTCCCAGACCACTGCTCACCTCACTCTCTCCCACGTTTTACAAACTTCTCGCCTGAGCTCTGGCCCCTGGAGTCAGTGCTGCCCGGTCTCGTGCCCTCCCACTCATCCTGTGATGTGCTCTCGGCTGCTGTCCTTGAACCACGGGGCTGGATTTGGTAGTCTCCTGCTGTGGACTCCCTTCTTGGGGTCCCCACAAGATACTTTAGCCAAATTCAGTGCCCCTTGCCTCAAACATAGGCCACTGGATCTGCATGCTCTGCCTCTGAACCCACGCTCACGGCCCAAGTACCCAATCTCTGACTGTCTTCAAATCTTTCCAAGTTTCATGGCAGGTAACCTCTCATTTTTGCCTTAATACCCTTAATTTGAGACTCAGCAGTAAGGTGGTTCTTGAGATTGCCTCTTTTTGCTTCCCACAGAGCACTACCCCACACCCACCAAGCCGGCGGCACTGTAGACCTAAACCCGCAGTCCTGCTCTTCAGCTTCAGCAAGCTGCCCTCCAGTCTGTCACCGTCTTTCCTTCCCCCTGCTTAGCACGCATGCCTTTCAGAGGCTCTCCTCCTTCCAGTGTGGGCTGGCTTCACCCATCACACGGACACGCCGTCCAGTGCTGTCACACCCACTCAGCACATCTGCCCTGGGGTTGCTGTTCCTTCTTTCTCAGCCTTATCCCTCAAGTCTAGACCCTGGAACCAGCACGTGGGCCTTGCACTCCCTGTACTTGACTCTGAGTCCCTATCCAACAGTTAGTATTTTAGATACCTTCATGTGCTGGCTGCTCTCCATCTAGTCCGTGGGATTTCTCTCCTGCCCTTGACTGTCTGTGCTCTGACTCACAAGCTCATATGACCGTGCTCCCCAGCTCCACTGTCCTCCTCCTGCCATGGATTATCACCTGAAGATGCATGACCCACCTTCTCAAGTGTTCCGTCAGCTTCATCTGTCAGCGTTGTTTTTCAGTGGAACCCTCCTCAGCCCTCAGATGTCTTGATATGTCCCCCAGCCCTGTGAGTCCTCACTGCCTCCACCTTGCTTCCGCATTGCCCATCTCTAGCATTCCTGAGGTGGCAGCTTATGCATCCCACACTAAGCTTTCTTACACATTCTGATCCAACCCGCAATCTCCACTGAGAACCGCACGTTCCATCCTGATCACAGACAAATGCAGTGCCCCAATCCACAGTGTACAGTAGAATATGACTTCTTTCCACCTTTCCAGTGTCTTACTTTCCCTTGAGCATTCTGGCTTTCCCCCTAGTCTGTTCACACTAGGTGCACCTGAAATACTGCAGTTACGTTTTAGGGACCTGTATTTGTCAGGAGATACTTCATCTTAACGCTCCCCAAGTCCCTTGTCATCTCTAAGCCGGTTGGTGGGTTCAGGGGCTGTTTAATCTGTCCCTCTCACAGCTTATTATTGGCCTTCACTAAACCACTTGTTTTGAGTGTCTGACTGCAGAGCCTTCCCACTCAGTCCGCCTACCCCTGAAGATACTGTGCCACCTATATTCAGATTGACCACCTTATTGTCAATTATTTTCCTTTTCTTTGGGCAGATTCAGTTCACTTATGCTCCCAGTTTATCCTCAACATGTAATTATTAATGAGCTCAAGTAAATATTTTAAAATCAAGGCCTAGATTTATGCCCTTATTCCCCACCCTGCGAACCCACTCAAACCCCATCCCCACCCCAGTCTCCCCACCCACCCTTCCCCGCCGGATCCACGGTAATAATAAAAGAGCCTGGCCGAAATTTGCACCCTTTTAACAGTAGTCACGGCTCTGAGAGCAGCCATCCTTCCTGCCCACTGTCCTCCACTTTTGATTTCTGCCCTGTCCTGCGCCTTACAGGCTGGCCCCACCCCGGTTGCGTATCTCAGATACGCCAGCATTCCTTTGTTGGCTACGTTCTCTTCTCCTTATTCTCCATGTCACTGTCTAGCCTGCTGCCTTTTGACAACACTCCAACTCCTCTCATTCCCTACGGCCTGCCTCTAGCCCCTTTTCTCTGTGACCCACCCAGTGCTCTGCGTCTTCATCCTTTGAGTTCATTCCATTCAGTGGTAGACACAGTCCCTAATCAATGAATGTCACCTCCCTCTCCTCACTGTTCGCAGGCATCTCTCCACCCACATCCTGCACTCAGTCCATGAGTTCATCCTGAAGTCACTCATTTAACTGCTCACTTCTCATTCAGATAACATCCTCATGTTTGACTTCGTCCCCTTCTCCTCTGTTCATACGTCCCAAGTTTTATGTCCCTTTCTCCCACTTTCCATCTCAATAGTATTGACTCTTCACCTGCCTGGGATCTCTCTGCTCCCATCTCTTCTACACTCCTACAGCTCACAGTCTGACATGAATACCACACATGCCATGTAGGTGCCCCCTGAGATATACCAGTGTTCCCAGTCAGGGACTCCTCATTTTGCTGTCTCCTTTTCCTTGCTGGCTTTTTTGACTTCTAGGAACCCAGTACCAATTCAAAAAACTCCCTGCCCTATTCCCCCCTTCGGTCTTGCTTTCTCATTAGTTCTTTCTAGCTAGCCGACAGCCCACCTCCAGATGAGAACACATTCATTGCAGCTGCTCCTGGACTTTTTGGACCACTTCTGTTTGCAAGATAATCAGTTCATGTCATTATACAGTCATAGGTTGCCTACCATCTCTAAGCCGATCAATAAATGCAGTAGTTTTTCCATAGCTGTCTGTCCTTCCCTCACTGTTCCTCCCATTTCCAGCCTCTCTGTCCCTTTCCCCTGCCTGCTATATTGCACTCTTCAGCTGTCTGAATTTACCCCTATCGGCCTGACTTTTTATCTTTCTTTCCTACTTATTTTACCCCTTGGGGTGGGTGGGGGGAGGCAGACATGTCTGCACTTTGCCTTTTTACTCCCTTTTCCTGTGTCATTCCTTTCCTGGCACACTGCATTCCCCAAACCTGAACAAGTCTCTCTTAGCAACTCTGGGGGCATCGTCCATAGTGAGTCTCACTGCTAACTCAAAGGCTACACAGCTCCAGCAGTTCAAGCCCACCAGCCGCTCCACAGGAGAGAGATGTAAGGTGGCTGTTCTCTTCCTTCACTATTGACAACCTCTGGACCAGCCTTGAGAGGCTGCTGTGAGTCCGAGCTGATGGACAGCAGCGAGTGGGCAGCCCTCAGACCCAGGTCTCCGTTGTCTGCTCTTCCTCCTGCTCATCTGTGGACCACCTCTCCCCTGTCCCACTCCCTCCTGCTCCTGGCACCGCTGCTACCCTCTTTCGTGGGCTCCGTCTCTCTGGTACAGCCAGTTACTCTCCCATCGTAATCCTGTGGCAGTCTCCAGCTCCCCTCTGTGACTCTTCACTGAATTCGGTCATCTCTTGTGCCATGTTCCCTTCTTGAGCCTTCTGTGCAATGCTCCTATCCAGTCTTCTTGGCTTGGATGTACTTCACTGAATCCTGCTTATAAACCCAGCCTCATGGCCTTAAGGATACAGTCTCTGATTCTGTCCAGATCCCAACAAATTCTGCTGCCTGCAATCTTGCAGGTTTACCTTTAGACCTCAGTGCTATTCTCAAGACAAGTCTCCCACAGTCGTTCTTCCTGTGATTCTCTTACCTTTTTCCTTTCCCCAAAGTCTTTTATTGTCTTCTGCCCAGATGCCTGACCCCAAGCCCAACTCAGTCACATTCAAGCCTCACTCTCCTCCTCTGCAGAGCATTCAGGTCTCCTTCCTTCTTTTCTTCTTCCTCAACTTAATATTCTTCTCTTTTCAGGATCTTCCCTTCCAGTGCCATCTTCCTTCCTGTTTGCATGGACATTCCATCCAGGGTTTGCCCCACACTGACACATCTTCCCGTGACTGCCCACCCTCTTTCCCTTCTCGATCTTTCTCACACCTCCTCTGTCCTGGAATAAGCACCCTGTCTTTGGACTCCTCATGCTGTACTTCATCCCAGCAGCCATCGTTTAAGTGCCGTCTAGGTTACATCCACTTGCCTACAGTCAGCCTTGACCTTATTACTTCCTTCCACCCCTGTCAGTCTTGAATCTGATGCCTAAGCTCTCCTGACTTGGAAGTGTCCCGTGCTCATGCTTCCTATCTACCCCAACTCTTCACTGGCTCTCCCTTCACCAGTGGTTCTCATCTGAGGACCCATGACCAGCCTCATCTGTTAGGGTGACTTTTAAGCAGCACTCTGCTCAACCCCCAGATGTTTTGAAAGGCCACTTTGGAGTCCATGCCCACAACCCCCTTCAGGTGAAATCCACCACCACTCCCCACCCCCGCAGCCCACCCTCAGTGAGACTCACTGCCGTGGAAGGACTTCCTTTACTTCCTGTGTGCCCCCTGCATTCACAGGATGGCTGTTTACTTCCTGCTCAGAGACACACCCCCCCCATCTCAGCACTTGGCTGTGGTCTTCATCTTCCCTCCTCTTTCAGTCTTGCCCTTTGGTCCTCACATTCTCATGTAGATACTCTGCCAACTTGACATGGACCTTCTGACTTAGGGAAGCTGCTCCATTTTCCTTCTTTTGGTAGAGCTCCTAGTTTCTAACCTTCCCTGCCCTGTGTTCTTCCCTCTTAACCTTTGACCTGTAATCAGTCCCCATGCTCAATTAAATGATAGCGTTTCCCCTCCTCTCCCACTTCCCACTCACACTACTAACTCAGTTCCTTCCCACCCTACCCACCTGTGTCCACCTCACTTTAATCCGTCCAACCCAGATCCTCACCACCACCCTTCCCCGCCCGATCTGCACCCTTTCAACATAGTCGGGGCTCTCAGAGCAGCCTTCCCTCCTGCCCACTGCTCTGCACTGATCTGTCCATTTCCTCCCCAGTCCTGCACCTTGTAGGAGGGCCTCTACCACTACTCCCTTGCAGTGGCCACCACTGAGCTGTGCCAGCACTGCTCCATCGGGCCGTCCACTCCCTTCCAGTGGCCACCACTGAGCTGTGCCAGCACTGCTCCATCGGGCACTTTTCTTCTCGCTCCTGCTGGTGTCCAGCCAGCCTCTTTTCAACAGCACTCTGCTTTCACTCGGTTCCCTGTTGTCTTGTTTCTTGGCATCACTTCCATTAAACCGAGCCTTTCTCTTGCTACTTTCTCTCCAGTGACACCTTTCTTTCCACTCCCCTCCCTTGGTCCTTGAGCAATCCCCTTCCTCTTCTGCAAGGCCCATATGTCTCTAAACTCTCCACTGCTTGTTCTCTGATGTCTTCAATGGTCTTGCCTCCTGAAGCTTGGACTCCCTTCTCTGAGCTGCTCTCACTGCCCGGAAATGTTCTGTCTTCTTCCCCTCTCATCCTTAGGGAGCTCATTGCTGTCACAACTCCTCATGTTCCCTTGGCTTAGGCCACCGCCTTCTCTTTGAGATCCATTTGGCCCCCTTTTCCCCATTGAGACCCATTTTCCTTCATCTCTTCCACTTCACCTTCCTTTTATTTAAGGAACTGTTTCCTCACAGTCCTTTTTTAGGCCATTTGCCTACGCTTTTCTCTTCTTACTCTTGACCTCTGCAGTTTCCTTTCCGCCTTGATGGAGCACCATGTGCCTCTCCCATTCTTACTTCCTCACGCCGTCCACAGTAGGACCCTACACACCATTTTCCTTCCTTCCCCAACAGATACTTGACCTTTTCAAAACTCAAGTTCAGATTGTAAGGCCACCTTCTGCCTTGTCTAACAATCTTCTCTTTTATACCTTTGCTGTTCTCAACATAAAGACTACTAACTAACAGACTTCACTCCTGCTCTCTTTGCTCGCTGGGCACGTTTACTCTGTGTACTGCACCTGCTCACACATCCTGGTTTTACAGTCTCTCCAGCTCACGCTAAGCCTCCGTCCTTTCACCCACCACTGAGGAGAAGCAGCACACAGTTAGTGATCTTTATAAAGTGTCATCTCTGTGTCCATTCCCTTCTCCTCTTTCACCATCTGCAAGCATCTTTCCTGCCCACGTATTGTGCTCAGTCCACAAGCTCACTCAGAAATCCTTCCAAATCCCAGCTCGCGACTGTCACTCAGTCTGCAACCCCATGCCCTCCCTGATGGTCACTGTGTCCGTAGGGCCCTTTCTCCCACTTTCTCGAAGGGCCTTACTCCTCTACATGCAGGGCTCTCTTCTCATCTTTAGTCTCACTCAAGGACTGCTCCCTTCTTGATTCCTCTCTCCCAGAAGAGCCACTGCCTTTATGCTTTCACAGTTTTGCATTTAGACTATTACTACCAACTATGGGATCAACCTCTGACGGAAGGTCTTCCCATGATTCTGCTACAGTTTGCTTTCCCTGGAGCATGTCTGTAACAGATGCCCCACAGCAGATGCAAACACGCCAGTCTTGCTCTGTTCTGCGGAGCCCTCTCTCTGGTGTCTTGCACTGTCTGTCCTGCGGAGCCCTCTCTCTGGATGTCTTGCTCTTTCTGTCCTGCGGAGCCCTCTCTCTGGTGTCTTGCACTGTCCTGCGGAGCCCTCTCTCTGGTGTCTTGCACTGTCCTGCAGAGCCCTCTCTCTGGATGTCTTGCTCTTTCTGTCCTGCGGAGCCCTCTCTCTGGATGTCTTGCTCTGTCTGTCCTGCAGAGCCCTCTCTCTGGATGTCTTGCACTGTCCTGCAGAGCCCTCTCTCTGGTGTCTTGCACTGTCCTGCGGAGCCCTCTCTCTGGATGTCTTGCACTGTCCTGCGGAGCCCTCTCTCTGGATGTCTTGCTCTGTCCTGCAGAGCCCTCTCTCTGGATGTCTTGCTATGTCTGTCCTGCGGAGCCCTCTCTCTGGGTTGGATACACTCTCTGTCCCACTTTCTTCTCTTCTTTGCCTACTTAACATTCTCTTTTTCAAGATTCTCTCTTCTGGTGTTGTCCTCTGTCCTATTTTCCCCTTTCATCTTCACCTGGACACCCACCTCAGTACTGTCTCTTAATGTCTATACAACTCGCCTTCTTTATTGTTGCCACTCTCTTCTCTCTCAGCCTTTTCCTCAAGCCGTCTCCATCCTGGAACCAGCACCATGGCTTTCCATCCCCGGCAACTGACCATGAGTTCCAGCCAAAAGCCAGCACTGCAGGTGCCTTCATAAGCACAGCCGCTTATACATGTGCCATTTGCCATGCTAGTCTTTGGCACTTCTCTCCTACCCCTGACCATCCTGAATCTGATGCCTCACCTCCTCTGACTCAGAAATGTCACCTGTTCATGCTTCCCCCCAATACTCCACTGTCCCTTTTCCACTCCTGATTCTCACCTGAGGATGTATGACCCACAAGGTGGCCCATTAGCATCCTCGTCAAATTTGTTTTTAAATGGAACCCCACTTACACCCTGATGTTCTGCTAGGCCTACCTTGAGGTCCATGCCATAAGCTCCCCAATGTGAAATTCACACCCACACCCACACCCCCATCCATGGTAAGTATCAGTAATGTGGAGAAAGGGCCTTCTGGACCCCCAGAGCTTCCCCTTCCCACTACATGCTTTGGCAAGCTCAGAAATTGGCCCATTCTTACAGAAGCCCAGGAGTGTCCTCCTGGAACCACCTTGATTCGTCCCAAACCACACTGTGGATTAAGAAGATTACTCCTTTCCTCCCCTACGTCCTGGTCCTGACTGTATTACTCTCCGGCTTTCTGTCGGTGCCTCTGGGCTCCTCCTGTTCTTTTGTAACCACTTTTCAGATTGTCCAGGGCCTGGTGGCTTTGTAGTGCCTCCCTCTTTGGCACTGACTCCCTAAGAAGTTCTGCCAAGTGGACGTGACCCTTCCACCACACTGGGAGTTCCTCTCCTTTTCTTCTCTGGTTATCCGGCAGTCTTTCCCAGCCTCTTCTCAGCTGCGCTCACCTGCCTTAACCCTCAACATGCAGTCAGTCCACAAGCTCTAAGAAAGACGACTTGATCTCAGTGTGTGAGTCTATGGCCATCTTCTACCTGCATCCCCAACACCGTTCTTCCCACCACTCCAGCCCACCCTGACCGCAGCATGACCCTGATCTCCACCCTGAGCCTTCCCTGCCGGATCCACAGTAGTGAAGAGCTGCTGAAATGGACCCCTTCTCTCCACCACGCTAAGCTCTAAAGGCAGCCATTCCTTCCTGACCCTTGCTAGACACCACTTTTTCTCACTTCCTTCCCCATCCTGCACTTGCAGCCTGGCCTCCTCACTCCAGGTTTCTTTCAGTGGACACATCTGAGGTCTCCCAGCACTCCTCCATTGCTGGCGTTCACCCCAGCTCTGTGTGACAGTACCTTTCCTTGTATGTCCTGTACCCTTACCTTGCTGTCCTGGGTGACCCTTCCCTGCTTCTACAGCATCATTCCATGGGTTCCTTTTTGTGACTCTCCTCAGGTGGTGCATGTCTTCTTTCTGGCCTGTCCTAGCATGCCCCTCTCCTGTGGGATGCGTGAGCCTCTCAACTCCCGTCCCTTGGACAGCTTCAGTCATCTTCCTCTGAAGGCAAGCTCTCCCTCATTCTTCCGGTCCTTCACACTGTCTCCTCCAGCTTCCCAAGCCCGGTATCCATCTGCTCAGGCCAGAGCTGCTGTTTCTCCTGAGGATGGCAAATGATCCTCAGCCTTAACCTTAGAACATTTTCTCGGCTCTCCTTTTTGAGCCTTTGAGTTGGGTTCAGTAGACTTCTCTGCTGTCTGCTCCCCTTTTCAGGCCTCTACCTCCCTGCATTCCTCAGTCCAGTTCAATCCTTATTTCAGACATACTGTACTGAAGCCACACGTTCTTTCCCAAGGATGCATTCTCTGGTTTTATGCAGGTCCTAACAGAAGTTGATGCCCATAATCTGTCATTTTTGCATTCATATCCTTACTTTAAAATGTTCACCCAAAACTCTGAAACAGTTGTTCCTACCTGTTGCCTTTCCCAAGAGCATTTGTCTTCTGACCTGATACTTGACTCCGTGCCCAACCCTCACATGCTAAGCCTTATTCTTCTGTTCTACAAAGAGCTCTCTAGTGGAGCAACCCACTTTCCTTGTTCTCTGCTCTTTCCACGTTCTCTTTCCTCGTTTTTTGCCCCTTTCTCCTGCATGCATCTAGTGCTATTTCTTAATGTTTTTCTCCCAGCTGACAATCTTAACCCTCATCCCTCCATCTCCCCAGATTCCACCCCAGCTCACCACTGTCCCCCTTCCACCAGTGATTCCCACCCGAGGATGCATGGCCCCCACGGTGGCCCATCAGCTCATCTGTCAGGGCTAGTTTTGAGCAGAACCCTGCCCAGCCCCCAGATGTGTTGATAGGCCACTGCAGGGGTGCATGCCCACACCCCCCCTCGGGTGAAAATCACCCCCCCCATCCTCGGTAAGAGTCACGGTGTGGAAGGAGGACCCCTTTATTCTCTACCCCTTTATTCTCTACACTTCCCCATCACATCCTACTCAGACCTCAGCATTTTCCCCTCTGATGGAAACCCAGCAAATTCCATCTGGAATCACCTCCCTCCCTTCCACACTGCCGGTGAGTACATATTACAACTTCAGCACACTCTGCTTTGAAGAATCCTTCCTTCAGGGCCCCTGTTCTGTCAGTGTCTTCGGCCTCAGTTTGGTCTTACTTGGCACTTACTGTCCTCCTTTAACCTGCCTGTTTGAGAGTTGGTGACCAAGTGACAGTGCCGAGAAGTCTCCCTTTGGTCCTCAGGTCTGTCTAGGTATTTGCTAGTCAGACACGGACCTTCCGCCTTTCCAGAAGCTATGTTTTTTGTCTTGGGTGGATCTGTAGGCCTCCCTATTCTCTCCTCAGCCTGAATTCATTGTCTTAATGCTTGCCATGTAGTCAGTTCAGGACTTAACTGGCTTTTATCTCGAAGCTATGCTTTCCCCTTTCTGCCTCCCAAAGCTCCAGCCCCATGTCCCGTCATGCTGCCACCCCACTTAACCTCAAGATGCACTGACAGGCCTGCCTTGGGGTCCACGCCCTCACCTCTCTTAGATGAAACCCACTCCTCTCCACTCCCTCTTCCCCATGTTCCTGTTGCCCACCCCTAGCATGCTCCTGAATGCAAAGAACACATCCTACACAAAGATCTTGGCATTTCTCCACTTTGAAACCTGGCCATCACTCCTGGAACCCCCTGATATACCACATGCCCCTCAAACACTCTGTATTAGAGAATTATTCCCTTTCTTTTTTCACTCCAACAGCTCCCCAAAAATTACTGCTATTAACCATCTGTCCCGTTTGCCATTTCTTTATTTTTTAAATTATTCTTTAGCTCTCCTATTTGGGTTATCTTGGCAGGGTAGCACTCATTGACCCCACACGTCCTCATTAGTCCTCACAGCCTGTAGATTTTATTAACCACAGACAGCTCATTCACGTTACCGGAAGTAGTTATTGTTGGGGTAGATTCCGACTTAACCTATGTTCATCTGAGCCTAACCCTCAGCAAGTAACCGAGTCAGTCTCACTTAAATACTGTGTCTCGGTGTACAGCATCGTGCCCATCTCTCTCCCTCACCTCAGTGGCCCCAGCCCAGGCGGCTTCTTCACCCTGCTCACCTCTCCCACCCACTGAAACAAACTCTATCCCAACGCTGGTCCCTGACACCCACCCTTCCCAGGGATGCACAGAAGCAAAGAGCCCGGCAAAATGGAAAACCTTCCAGTACCAGCTCTGAGAGCACCGTTCCCTCCCACCTGGTACTTCCCGCCACTTCTGCTCATTTCCTCCCAACTCCTAGCAGGGGCCTCCCACTGAGCACCTCAAAATCTGCCGCATTCATCTGTTGGAGCTCCTCCTCTTCACTGTGCTCCCCCTTTCAGTGTCCAGCCTGCTCCCCTTCACTCACACTCTAACTTGACATATTCCCTGATGCTACCTATCTCCTTGGATGACCTTCTGATCTCTCTGCTTTCATCATGGTCATTTCATTCTTTATTGTTGCCTTTCTTCAAGTGACATTTCTTCAATTGTGGCATCTTTGCCCTGGGAAACATTCTGTCTCCTGTATATGCCTCTCTGTATCTCCATTGCCAACCAGCTGTCGTTTGAATGGCTTCAGTCGTCTTTCCTCCATCAGTCTGTATTTCCCTCTCTGGCCTGCTCTCACTGCTCAGACTCTGTGCCTTCTTGCTCTCCCACGGACCCTGTGGAACCCATTACCCTTCTCAAGCCCTGATAGTCCCTGCTTTGGGCACTGTCCACCTTGAGACTACCTTCCACCTCAACGTTCTTAATCCCTGTTTCTAATCTTTCTTTCACTCAAACAGGTGCTTCCCACTCCTTTACATGCTATTCTTCCCTCACTACTACCCTTTTCTCTGCTCATTGCTTCCTTTGACCTTGACAGAGAATCATGGTTCATCTCTGCTGAGCACATTTCCACCTACTTCCCAGTGAGACTCTGTGAGCCCCCCTTTCCCTCGCTCCCTACGGGACTCACCAGCTTCTCAGAAGACAATGTTTCATTCCCATGGTCCTCCTCTTTCTTGTTCAGCACAGTTTGCCCTCCACCCCTTGGCTTTTCACAACTCCTCAGAAACACCTCCCCATATCCTCCTTGCTCCCTCTGTGCTAGTTTGCTGGGAACATGCATTCCACGGATGTTTCCTGCCACCCAGGTTTTGTGATGTTTCCCCCCTGGTTATCTCTGCTCGGTCTCTCCACACACGATACACCTGTCCTGTCACCAGGGCATAGCAGAAGCATGGGGTCAGTAATATTTTGAATGATCTCTGTCATGATACCCATCCACTCTTTCACCAATTAATTACAAGCATCTTTGCTATCTATATACTGACAGTCCACATAAGTCCATCCTGAAGTCCCTAAGCTTACCTGTCTGCGCGCCTATTTTTCCTTCAGATTGCATTTTCATAGTCAACAGTGTCACTCTTTGGGTTCATCCAGGCCATCATGGTTCTTTCCCTCCATTCCACTGACAGCACTGCTTCTTGACAGCCCAGGTCATCTTCTGTTCACTCCAGTAAACACACCATCAAGTAGCCCCCTAAGAGCTGATGTTCCCAGTTTGACAACTCTATATTCCACTTCTCCTTCCTGATCCACTCTCTGACCCAAAACTCTTCAGCAATTCAAAAGATTCTCTCTCCCTTTTATGTGCTTCCTGTACTCCTCCTTTTCCATAACTTCTTCCCATCCAGTTGGCATTCCACTCTTCACCCCTTGATGCCACCCACCTCCCGCTAGCCACACTGCATGCCGGTGAATGGTCCTTGACTTCTCCTGGGCCTTCTGACCATCTGCGATGTTTAGGAGGTTCTCCCTTCTTCAGTCATCCGTCCTTAGACACCAAACTCCCTACTCAGTCCTTTGCTCCTTACCTTTCATTCCACCTTTCAGCCGTCACACTGTCCCAGGACTTGCAGACATCCCATTTGCTCCTCTCTAGTTCCTTGGGCCAGTTTTATCTTTTCTCACACACTCTTACTGTACTGCACGGCAAATGGCTATTCCACCCTGTGATATTCCGTCAGATACCATCTGTGATCCATTTGTCTGGGTTCAGTAGTCCTTTCTGCTCTTGATCCTGTCTTGATGCCCCCACATGCCACTCAGCCTATGACACATTTCCTTTGCTTCAGATACATACTGAGTTCACATGCTCTGTTCTTGCCCTCAGGCTGTGGCCTTAGACCACAATCTTGGTTTCTTCAGGGCACCTATAAATTACAATGCCTGCTTATGCTTAATTTTTGCATTCCAACTTCTAATAAACCCTTTAGGCAAAGAGGCGCCTTCCTGTAATCCTTCTGTTTTTTGGTTTTGTCCATATTAGCAACCCCACATTCAGTGCAAAATATGCTCAGCCACTTGACCTTCAGAAAGCTCTCTCTGGTTGAAAATTCTGGCCCATCCTTCCCAGTTTCCTTCTTCCTTTATTCATTGTTTTCAAGATGCTGCCTTCCAATATCGTCCCTCCCATTTGCTATTCCTTAAACATGTTCACCTTCTCAGTGCTCTCTGCTAACATCCATCCAACCCATCGATTACAGTGTAGTCTGTAATCCCTTCTCGCAGTCTTACTCCTCAGATAGCTCTGTTCTGGACCCAAAAGCATTGTTTTTACAATCCTTACTTTTTTTTTTTTTTATTGTGTGAGTGTACCGTCAAATCAGATCTGACTGGTACAGGAAGAGATTGTCCCTCCTTTTCCTGGCAGAGCATCTGGTGGATTTGGACCGTGAGCCTCTGGGATTGTAGTTGCAGCTCCTTGCCACTAGGCCACCAGAGCTCCCTTTATAATCCTTACTTTTGATCTTGAGTCTCAGCCCAACAGTCCTCATTCCAGCTCCCTTCCATTTCCCACCACCATCCATGTGATCTCTGTCAATCCTGTCCTTAATACCTCTCTCCCACCTCTGACAGTCTAAATGTGATGGCTTCATCTCCCCACCTCAGAAGCATCTACTCATCCTTCCCATCTTCCCTGTGTTACCCTTTCTCATTGAACAACTCGACTTCTCGATGGCTGCTTTTACACACTCAGAGACCTAAAAGAAGCCACAGTGGCTCACCTACTTTGGAGAAAGACCTGGAAAACTGCTCCCATAAAATTAAGCCTAGAAAATTCTATGGGGCAGTTCTCTGCTGTCCCTTGGGGTCACAATGAATTCAAAATCATCTCAAGAATCTCTAACAACAAAACTCAAAGATGTTGGCACTTTACCCAAGTCCTCTCAGAACTACCTCCATCCATCCCTTCCATAATGACTCGTGAACACGCCACATGTCTCAAAGCACACTCTGCATTAAACACTTCCTCCCTGCGTTTCCCCCGCTCAGCCCCTAAGAGTGCCTGTGAAGCATTCAGTCATGATCTTTGGCCCCATCTGTTTCTTCTCGACGTTTGTTCCCCTCGTGTGTGAGTGTTCCAGACAAGGTGCCCTACGGAGCCTTCCCCGTTGTTCTCCCTTCCCTCAGGTACCATTTGCCAACTGGAAATGGACCTTCCACCTTCTTAGAAGCTACTCTTTTCTTCTTTGGGTAGATTCAGTAGTCTTCCCAACCTTTTGTCAACCTGTGTTTTTCTCCCTTAAACTCTCAACGTATCATCAATCCATAAGCTCAGTTAAGTAAGATCTGCCTACAGCTCCCCTACATCCTTCCTGATACTCCAGTCCTACTTCTCTCCACACTTCCCACCATCTGACCCACTCAAATCCATCCTGACCCTGGTGTCCGTCACCCCCTCTTCTCCACTGGACCATAGTAGCAGAAAGCCTGACTGAAATGTACACTGTTTCAACACTAGTCAAGGCTCTAAGCCGGCCATCTCTTCCCTTCCATTGCTCTGCCTGCTTCTGCCCATTTCCTTCCTCTTCCCACTTCTTGCAGACTGACATATATATCCTAAGAGTCTTCCACTGGCATGTGCTGAGATCTACCTGCCAGTGGATCTGAGGTTGTGTCTTCATGTTCAGCCCTCTCCCTTTTCTGCTGCTCAGCTAGCATCATTGTGGCCATTTAGTGTCTTTTCCCTAAAGGTAGTGCTTCTTCACATGCCCGAACTTCTCTCCTTGGTCCCTCCTAATCCGTAGTGTGACCATATGCCCTGCCTGCCATCACACGGCCCCCTGAGCTATGCTGGCATCCCAGATGCCAACACTTACCCTGCTTTCTCCTCTTCATCATTGGTTCTCTTGCTGAGTTAGAAACTCTCACCTGCCTCCTCCTGCAAGCTGTCAGGCCTTTTTTTTTTAAAACCCAATTCCTATCCCACCCATCACCTGTCCTGTCCACACGGACTCTTCCCACTAGGTGCATGTTGGACACTTTGGCATCTGGCCTGCTTTCTTCTTCCAGATATTTGCTTCATCTCAGCCCGCCAGCCATAGGTCCTCCACCATCTCCACACTGCTCAGCGCACTCAGTCGTGGTTTTATGGATAACCGTTCCCTTCTTAACTGACTGCTACTGCTTTGCCACTTCCTCCCTCCTGTCCAGCCTGCCGGACTGAATCCATCAGCTCTCTGACGTCATCATCACAAGCCATCCTGCCCTTCCCATTCTGCCATTTTGATGTCAGTTATTTTTCTTTCATGATCCTTCTACACCTTTATCTGCTTGGTATGCTTGTTCACTCCTATGCTTGCCTCTGTAATTCCCAAGTGCCACGTCCTCAACAGTTTTATTCCGGCTTGGCCTCAGCTGGACCTTCGTTTGTTCCTCACCCGCCTTACACACCACCCTCTTAGTCACACACTGAACCATCCAGGGAACAAAGTGGCTGCGTCTTCTAACTCCTTTCTTTCTTTGTCGTTCCCCTGGGACAGCACACTCCTCAAACCACCTTCTCTTACCTGCTCCCCCTTCGTCTCCTCATCCATCCTCATCTAGACCCCCTCGAGCCTATCTCACAGCTCCTGGGACCGCTGCTTCTGTGTAGCCTGCAAAGCCGATTCTTCTCAGACCTTCCCCTTCCACATTCTCTGTGCTGTCATGACTCAGTCAGCCGCAGTCAGCAGTCGTCTCTGCTTTGTGCTCCCTGCTTGCTGCCCAGTGTACTCAGATCTCTCGGCTTCACACTGAATCCCACACACGACCCCCAAAGGCATGCTATGAACCCAAGGTAGATGGCTTGGTTCTGTTCTCGGTCCCGATAAAGTGTGCTGCCTTCACTAATTCATGTTTCTATTGAGGCCATTATAAAACCTTTGGACAGATCTCTTAACGTGGCCCTTCCTGTGCCTCCACCTTTTCCCATGTCCCACAGGATTTCTGTCTTCATTCTACTGACCTGGCCCGGGCCTAGCTCGGACCTCCTCCTTGTGATTCACCTACTCAGCTAAGCTCTATCTCCAGTCTGTCCCACCTTCCTTCTTTCTGGTCCTGTCTCTCTTCAGGACACTCTTCCAAGATTATCCCTCTTTAAGCAAAACTACCCATCCTCCCTGCCATAGCTACTTCTTTATTTTCAATGTCTTCTCAACATTCTCTGTTCCCAAAGCTTACTCTTGTACTCCCTGCATGTGATCTTGGAGCCCCACCCCAAAAGCATCATTTCAGATGCCTTCAGAGCTGCATCTGTTTGCTGGCAGATGTGGTACTTCTCTCCTCCCTGTGACTGAGTCTGATGCCTACATCCCCACGATTCAGATGCCTCCCAGCCTTCTCAGCTCTTCACTGTCCCCATGCCACCAGTGATTCTAACCTGAAGATACATGAGCTCCAAGGCTGCCCATTCATTGGAGCGCCGTGCCTGCAGACCCCATCCGGGGAAAGTCACACCCCTACCCCATGAAGAATAACTGTTAGTGGGAAGACTTCCTTGTGTTTAGTTTTGTGTTGCTTCTTATGCTCACAGGAAATAGCTACAAGTCAAAGGTCTTGGCATTTTACCCATTCTGATATAAACCCGGCAAACTCCTCTTGGAACCACCTCGTTTCCTTCTGTACTGCTGTGTGGACTCAGCACATGCACTAAACTACATTTTGCATTAGTGAATTTTCCTTTCATGCCCAGCACTACCACCCACAATTACTGCTCTTAGACATTCTGTCCATACCTTTGGCCCAGGTGTAGTCCCTCTTGGTACTTGCTATTGGCCTTCATTAGCCCACCTGCTTGAATGTCTGTGGCACAATGGCCCTTCAGCCTCTGCCCTTGCTCCTCAAGTCCTCCAGATGTTCTGTTCACTAGACTTGAACCTTCCATCTTGCTGGAAACTTTTTTGAGCAAATTCTCTTAGTCTTCCCTAGCCCTTCCACAACTTCTATTCATCACCTTAACACTCAACCCATCATCAGTCCACAAGTTCAAGAAGTAAGATTTTTATATCAGTGTCTAGAGTTATGCCTAGCTCTTCCCAGTATTTGCAGCCCCCACCCAATTCCTTCTTCACCCTTACCACCCACCTAACTCATTCTGACCTGGCCCCGTTCCAGTATCTGATTCTCTCCCCGGACCCACTGGAGTAAAGAGCCTGGCCAAGTATTTGCCTGCTTTCAACACCGGTCACCGCTCGAAGAGCAGCCACCTCTCCTTGCCCACTGCTCCTGCTCAGTTCCTTCCCAATGCCCCTCCTGGCAGGCTGCCCCCCGCAAGTCCCTGTCTACAGGTGTATGTGAGGTCTACCAGAACCCCTCTGTTGAATCACTCTCCATACACCCTCTTCCCCTTGTCAGTGTCCAGCCTGCCTCCCGTCCACTGCACCCCCCATCCCTTTGTTCTCTGGTGTGTCTTGTCTCCTTGTCTGTCTTTCCATTGTGCTAGATCATCGTGGTTTGTTTTTCCCACACGGTTCTGGGACCACAGAGGAAGACCCTCAACCAGACGGACTGACGCAGGGACTGGAGCAGAGAGCTCAGGTGTGAGGATGGCACCATATGGGGCTAGATTCAGAGCCACCGCTCACAGGCGCCACGAGTCGTCGTCACCTCGACGGCACATCCACCTCTCCTCTGTGTTACTCTCTGTAATGGCCCAACAGCAACCTCGCTCAGTGCTTGCCTTGCACGCTCTGGTCCTGTGTTCATGGACTACACCTGCCACACCAACCGGCTTCCCCTCAACTGTCTCTACACTTCCTTTCAGGCACTGAAAATGTCACCTCCACAGCGATTCACACCTACTCCTCCACCATCTGCAAGCAAGCACCTTTACTACCCTCAGAATGGACTGAGTCCATGACTTCATCCTAAAGTCCCTCCGTTCCCTGCCAGAGGTTTTGTTCTGATCTGGACTTCCTCTTCATCCCCCAGTCTGACCTTAACACTGTACATACAGCTGTTAGCCCCTTGAGAGCTTCTTTGGAAGTTCCCAGTTTGGGACTTGCTTACTTTGCTTTGTCCTTACTGACCTGCAAGCCCTCACCAAGTCAGAGATTCTCTCCATTCTCTCTTTTCTCATTCAATCTTCACACCCAGCTTGTATCTCAGCTGTACCTCCAGCTGACTCTGCACAGTGGTTGCCACACAAACATTGTAGGAACTCATGGGTCTTTCATCCCATTTTTTATGTCAAAAGATGCTCACTTCATCCTCAGCATCCAACCATGACTCCCCAACTATCTCTTGTCACATGGGTGGATTAAGTGGTCTTCTCATAGATACACACAGTCTTTTCTATACCTCCCTTCACCTTCTCCCCCATTTCTGGCTTTTCTGTCCACAACCTGCTTTACTGAACCCATCAGTTACACTTCCTTTACCTTTTGTCATTTTGGCAACACTTCTATTTTCCTTTCCCACCTGTCTGTACTTCATCTACGTGGCCTGCCCATTCATCCCCATGCTCGTCTCCAGTGACTCCCAAGGTTCCACACCCTCCACAGTGCTTTTCTGTTTTAGCCTAGAACCACTTCTTTGTGCCACACACCTTCCTTATAAAACAGCCTTTCTTCTCCATTCTCTGTGTCACACACTCTGTCTGTTATTGGGAGACAAAACTCTTGGATTCTCCTTTTTCACTCTCCTCATGTCTGGACTGTGCTTCTAGTGCAGTACATTCCCTGATCCTCTGAAGAAGCGTCACTTCTTGTAGACACTTAACATCTGTTCTCATTCCTTTCATCCTTCAGACCACTTCTAACGACCATCCTCTCCATGATTTCCAAACTTTCCAAACTCATGGCTCTTGGAGCTGATATTACCATTTTTCCAGCATTCCCACTTGTTAGGTCAAGTTGCCTATGACTGATAACCCCACCCTGTGAACAAGAGATTGAAACTCTCCCCTGTCCTGTGCCATCCTCGTAGTTTCTGCCACACTCACGCCCATTGCTGCCGTCACTGTGTTAATCCACCCCACTGATGGTCTTCCTCTTTCACTGTCCCTGTCCTTTTCCAAGCATGTTTCCATTTCCCAGTGCACCCCAAGCACCTTCTTAACAACTTGCACCAAGTATGGTTTTATCATCCTTGCCTCTAAGGAGCACCCTTATTCCACTTCTTCTAAGATTAACCCTGTGACATTGTTCACCTGTCACTATGAATTCCAGAGCTGAATTCAGTAGACTTCTCTGCTGTCTGCTCCCTTTTAAAGCCAAACACTCCCCAATATTGCTCCATCCAGTTCAGGACGCCCTACTTTGGACATACTGTAACAAATTCACACGTTCTCTTCAAATGCAGATCCCTTAGGACACATTCTCCACTTCTGTTCAGATCCTGACAGGTGCTGACGTCTGTCGTCTTTCACTGTTTTATCCGGACCCCTCATTTCAGCATGTTCACACAAAGCTCCCGGGAAGGTTCCTCGGATAGTCCCGGCTGTTTCATTCCCCATCAGCATTTGTCTTCTTCTCTGATGCTTAACTCCAAACCCAACTCAGATGTTCTCAGCCTTCCTCTTCTGTTTGCAGAGAGCTTTCTGGTCCCTTCACTCTCTCCTCTGTGCTCTCCTCTTCAGTGTTCTTCTAGTGTTGACTTCCCTTCCTTTTGCCTCTTCCCTCTGCACGGGCACCCCAAACAGCGTGATTTCTAACATCCTCATAACCCATCCGCGTTCTTCTTGCCCTTCTCTCCCAGCCATGCTGTCAGACCTTCTCAGGCTCCCAGATACACCTTCCTTTTGCACTCCCTACACCTGACCAGGGTTCACATAGCCCAGCAGTATTCATGGTAGGTGCCTTCCTGGCCGCATCCGTCTCCAGGCTGTTCCTCTCCCCTGTGGTACATACTTCCCAACTCCTAACAGTCTTGACTCTGATGCCTCTAGTCTCACTCAATTTAAATTGTCATCTATTCATCCTTCCCAGGCCCCCTTCCACCAGTGATTCCCACCCGAGGATTCATGACCCCCACGGTGGCCCATCAGCTCATCTGTCAGGGCTGGTTTTGAGCAGAATCACAGGGATGCATGCCCACACCCCCCCTCGGGTGAAAATCACCCCCCCATCCTCGGTAAGAATCACTGTGTGGAAGGAGGACCCCCTTACTCCCTGGGTGTTACTACTCCACTGATTCTTATAGTTGTACGGTTCACATCTTACTCAGATCTCAGCATTTCCCCCACTCTGATACAAACCCAGGCAACCCCATCTGGAATCCACCTCCCTCCCGTCCACACTGCCTGTGGCACCTCACAGCCTGAACCACACTGTCTTCACACTCCCCCTCACCACAATGGGCTCCCAGCCACTATAAGACATTCCGTCGGGATCTGTGGAGCCGCCCTGGTCCTACCTGCACTTACTATTGTCCTTCACTTGCCTCTTTTGAGTGTCCAGGACAAGATGGCCCTGCAGAGCGTCCCCCCTTTGGTCCTCTGGTCTCCTGTGGTACTCTGCCAGCCACATGTGAGGCCTTGGCCTTAGCCCTAGCTGTGCTCCTTCTCCTCCAGGGGAGAGTCCAAGCTCTTCCTCTGCCTTTCCTCAACCTGTATTCATCACCCTCAACTCTCAATGTGTAATGAGGTCCCTTAATTAAAATTTCATCTCAGTGTTTGGAGACTTGCACACGTCTTCCCACTATACTTACTACTCCCACCATCTCCCCTTCTTGGCTCTCAACCTGCTGTCCGGAATCTAGTGCGACTCTGTGCACCCCTTGCAAGCCTGCCTTTTCCTTCTGCCATGTGTGCAACAGTCATGTTCTCTTTCACTCTCTCCCTGACCTCTCAACCCAGTGTGCTTCCCTTTTCATTCCTGCGCCCAAAGATTCCAAGGTGCTACACGCTCGCCACCACCCCCGTGCCCTCCCCAGTGCCATTCTGCCTGGAGGTCATCCCATTTCTTTCCTTCTATGTACATTTGTTCCTCTTGGCTTCCTCACTCACCACGGCCCTTTCGTTTCTGGGTTCTCCATGTCACTCTCCCTCTAGTTTCTTATCTGCCTCTCCTGACACAGTTCATTCCTCCAAAGTGTTAGCAGGCTTCTCCTCTCTGACCTGAGCCCTCCACTGTTTTCTCTCCCTTCACCTTGAACACTTCTCAGCTGTCAAACTCTTGTTTTTCAAACTCTGCACCTGATCTGACCTCTGAAGGCCACTGTTACCATTCCTTACGTGTTCTCACTGTCACACATTGGACTGCTCTCCTAGCTTAGTCCTGTGTCTTTCTCCACCACTACTGTGAACTTCTGGCCTGGCTGGATCAGTGGACTTGTCTGCCATCTGCTCCCTCCTGGAATCCTATTAACAATACTCAATCCTATTCTGTCTCTTTTGCCTCAGATACTCTGTACTGGATCCACACAATCTGCCCATCAATACTCCTGTAGGACACAGTCTTCAGTTTTATTTAGATCCTAACAAATGTTGATTTTTTTTTCTGTAGTCTTTATTTTTTCATAACCAGATCCCTTATTTCATATGCTAAATAACCTGTTTCCCTCCCCTGTAATACTCTGTCTTCCACCTGAATGCTCAAGTCCATGACCAGTTCAGTCTTCCCTCCTGCTGTGCACAGAGCTCTCTGGAGGATGCAGTGGGCCACCCTCTTTCCTTCCCCTCTTTCAATGTTGTCTCCCCGACCCCTCTCTGCTTTTGCCCCTTCCTTCTGCACGGACACCCTGTCTGGTGCTTTTCCTAAAACCCACATATTTCCACGCCTTTTTTCCCCAATCCTTTCTCTCTCAACATTTTCAGACTTCTTTATCCCTTGCCCACCCCCTGTATCTGTACTCCCCACATCTGTCCCAGAGTCACAGCCAGTGGGTAGCATCCTGGGCGCCTTCATGACCGCATCCCTTTGCTCCCCTCGGCCTCACCCTTGGTACCGGGCTCTGACTGTCACAGCTACAGCAAAGCTACCATCTGTCCACGGTTCCTGTCTCCTCCAGCTACTCATCGTCCCCCTTCCACCAGTGATTCCCACCCGAGGATGCATGACCCCCACGGTAGCCCATCAGCTCATCTGTCAGGGCTGGTTTTGAGCAGAACCCTGCCCAGCCCCCAGATGTGTTAACAGGCTACCGCAGGGGTGCATGCCCACACCCCCCCTCAGGTGAAAATCACCCCCCCCATCCTCGGTAAGAGTCACGGTGTGGAAGGAGGACCCCCTTACTCCCTGCGTGTCACTACTCCACTGATTCTCATAGTTGTTGTTGTTTTTATTCTCATAGTTGTAAGGTTCACATCCTACCCAGATCTCAGCATTTCCCCCACTCTGATACAAACCCAGCCAACCCCATCTGGAATCCACCTCCCTCCCGTCCACACTGCCTGTGGCACCTCACAGCCTGAACCACACTGTCTTCACACTCCCCCTCACCACAATGGGCTCCCAGCCACTATTAGACATTCCGTCGGGATCTGTGGAGCCGCCCTGGTCCTACCTGCACTTACTACTGTCCTTCACTTGCCTCTTTTGAGTGTCCAGGACAAGATGGCCCTGCAGAGCGTCTCCCCTCTGGTCCTCTGGTCTCCTGTGGTACTCTGCCAGCCACATGTGAGGCCTTGGCCTTAGCCCTAGCTGTGCTCCTTCTCCTCCAGGGGAGAGTCCAAGCTCTTCCTCTGCCTTTCCTCAACCTGTATTCATCACCCTCAACGTTTAATCAGCTCCTGAGCTCAGTTAAGCAAGATTTATCCCAGTGCTTGGAGTTACACCCCTCTTTCACCACAGCCCCAACCCAGTTTCTCACCACACTGCCCACCTGTCCAGCCCCCTCACTGTCTCTGTCCTCCTCCCTGCCTCCACCCTTCTCCCCAGATCTCTGGTAGTAAAGAGCCTCACCAAAACTGGCAGCCTGTCAACATTCAAGCCTCGCAGAGCAGCTCTCTCTCCCTGCCCGTTGCTCTGCACCAGTTCTGCTCCGTGCCTTGTCGGGCCTGCTCCCTGCCAACTGGTCTCCACACCGTCTCAGGCCAGTGTTGCTCCTGCTGTGGTCCTTCTTCATTCTGTCGGTGGCCACCTGCCTGACTTTGCCAGCTCTCTGATCACACTCTCTCCCTGCTCCTTCCTCGAGGCTCTTCTTTCAGTTGTCATACTCCTGATTCTCTAGATCATCGTCTTCCGTGATTTCATTCTTTGTCTCTTTTCACTGACACAGTTCTCTCTTTGGCCCTCTCTAAACTTGCGCCTCACACTCATTTCCGGGGCCTCAGGCCTCTTTCCGCATTGGTCAGTGCTCCTTGAGCACCTCTCGATGTTCACACCTTTCCCTCATCCTCTTGCCTTCCGACAGTCCCTGTGGGATCCACCTCCTTTCCCGCCCCGTGACCTTCTTGATCCTGATCCCTGTGTCCATTCAGAACCATGTCTTTGAGCCTCTATCACTCTAATTTCTTCTTCCTCTCCGTCCCATTTACCTAGGTGTCCTTTCCAGCCCATTTCTCCATGTCGTCTACCTCTTTCGGCCTCCGTGGCTTCCACTGTGCATACACATCTCTGCTAATCACATTTCCCACCCTCCTTAGTGAAACCCTGAAGTTACCCCTTATCACTCTCTCCTTGCTGGCTCCACTCCCTTCTCAAAACGCCAGGTTCCAATTGTAATGCCATCTTCTTTCTTGGAAGCCTTGTTCTGTTCTCTTCTCTGCTGCCCTTTACATAAGACCTCATCAACAACTGACCTCCTTCGGTACCTCCTTCCTTCCTCTCTGGCCATTTGTGGGAACTTTAACCTTGTCGACTGGACTCAGCCCACACAGCGTTGCCAGATTTTCTATCATCCTGGTAGCTTCTACCTCGTTTCTCCGCCTCACACAAAACCTCTAGCATTTTGGCCACCACCAAATAGCAGAAGCACTGAGTCGGTAACTTTTGTAACGTGTCACCTCACTCCAGCCATTAGCAAACACCTTTGCTGCCCTCACACTAGATTCTGTCCACATGCGTCCATCCTCAGGTCCTCGACTTGCCTGCCAGTGGTTATCATTAAGGTTTTCTGTTCAGCACTCACTATGACGTGATGCTCCACTTTCCCTTCAGAGCCCTGCGTTTTCAAATGCTGAGCCTCCCCTGCCTTCTCGCCTTTAATACCACATGTGCCATCAAGTGCCCCCCACCACCCCGGAGGTCAGCCAGTGTTCCCAATTTGGAAACAGTCTATTCTCAGTTTTCTTGTTGACACCACTTCTCACTCAGAAACCCTTGCCAATTCAAAGGACTCTGTCCTCATCTTGTACGGCCTCTGACCTCTTGCTTTTACATCAGTTGTTTCCATTAAACTCACATCTCGTCTAATCTCATATAATGTCTGGCTATTTGCACCTGGCTCTGTACAAAGTGGGGACAGCTTCAATGATGCAAAGACACTGTAGCCACTTGGGTTTTCTCTCCAAGGGACACTAGTGTCCCCTGAAATATCCATCCACGGGCCCCCTTCTACTCTGAAGCCCAAGCATGGATTCAGTAGTCTTTCCCTACAGACTGCCCCGAGCTGGCGCACCCCCAGCTCCCCCACTACTTCCAGCTGCTTGGTCCCCAGCCTGCAGTACTGAATCCACTGACTGCTAGCCTTTATCCCCAGCAAGTCTGCTCTTCCTTCTGCTGTAAAGGCAACAATCATTGTCTTTTGCTGTCTTCTGACCTCTCAGCCCATTGATGTGCTTCCCCGTTTGTCCCTGTTCTCATTTCTGAAGATTCAAGGTGCTGCCCCTCACTATGTGAGCTCTGGTGGCCTAGTGATAAGTTGTTGTGCTGCCAACTCAACAGCACAAATCCAACAGTTCAAATCCACCAGCTGCTCCTTGGGAGAAAGATGGGCAGTCTCTTCCCGTGCGATTTTACTGTCTCTGAAAACCTGCTAGAGGGTCGGCTATGAGTTGGTTCTGCCTTGATGGCACATAACAGTCCTACCGTCCCTAACCCGTTCTGCCTTGATGTCCTCTCACTCATTTCTCTCACACCTCTTGCATAATCCTCCCTTTTTCCTCTTCTGCCTTTCTCATCTCTGTGTCCCTTTTTTCCTGGACTCTCCATTTTTAACCTCTCCCCGGCCCCGTTTCTTGACCATGCTCCATCTAGTGCAGTGCACTCCCCAGATGCTTGAACAAGTGTCTCCTCTCTTGCCTGAGTCACCCTCATCTGCTATTCCTTCTCATCCTTGGACCACCTTTTAACTATCACAGACTCTGATGGTTTTCACCTGATCTCTCTCTGTTCTTGGCTCCCTTCTAGAATCCCTTTTATGTTCTTAACCCAATGTAGTATTCCTGGCTTGAATCATACGGTACTGAGTCCACACGCTTTGCCTATGAACTCTTGCTCATACTCCCATAGACACAGTCTCTGGTTTTATTTCGGTCTTAACAGATGTTGATGCTGTAATCTTTCCTTTCTGCATTCAGACCCCTTATTTTGATATGTTCAGACAAAGCTCTTAGGGAGGTTTTCCTTCTGCTTCTGTTTCCTCTTCCAGGAGCATTTCTGTCTTCTCTCCTGACACTCGACATTAGACCCACCTTACACATGCTCAGCCTACTTCTCCACTCTGCGAAGTTTCCAGCTGGGTATGATGGACCAACCCTCTGTCCTTCCTCCGCTCCCTTCTGCTCTGACACACCATCATCCTTTCATCCACACAGCCATCTGCCCTACCGTTGTCACTCTCTACTCTCTCACCTGACCACCAGCTTTGCACTCCCTACACCTGACTATGTATGACTCACATCCAGCAGTCATCATTCCAGATGCCTTCTCGGCTACATCCATTGTTCGCTGTCAACTTTATCCCAGGTACTTCTCTCCCACTCATCTCTTAGGAGTCTTGTGCTTCCAACTACCCAACTAGAAGCACCATCTGATATTCCTGCCTCCCAGCTCTCCACTGTCCCCCTCCATCAGTGATTCTCACCCGAGGACACATGACCCCTAAGGTGGCCCATCAGCTTCATCTGTCATTGAGCAGACCTCTGCTCACCCCTAGATGTTCTGATGGGCCTACTTTAGGGGTACATGCCCACAGCCCCCCTTGGGTGAAAGTCACCCTCCCATCCTCAGTGAGAATCACTGCTATGGGGGCACCTCTTTGACACCCTCAAGTTGTCGCACTGCATGCCTGCAGAATTTTCTTGGTAGCAGTATACACATCCTGCTCAAAAATCTAGTGGGATGTATGTTGTGCTGCTGAGCTAATTGATGCCCGTTTAGTGGTTTGAATCCACCAGTTCTCCATGTGAGAAAGACGGGCAGCGTCCTCCCAAGAAGCTTTCCAGCCTCGGAAACCTGGTGGAGGACTGCTGAGAGTCAGAACGCCTGACTGCTGACAAGGCTTCTGACTGTTGAATACTCAAAGATCTATGTGTCTGCGGAGATAAGTTCTGCTATCCTGGAAAAGTTACTGGTTTTCATATTTACTTTTCTATAAATGGCCTTCAAATCTGTCCACTTTACCACTGACTAGTCCAACCTCCACCTCACATTCTTTTAAATTCTTTTTTTAGCTACAACTTGTTTGAAAACTTCCACATATCCCCAAAACTCAACCACTGACATCAGTACATCCCCTTCCCTTGCTCCATTTGCTTCTCCTCTCCCCTAACCTTCTTGCATCACCTTCCTTCTACCTGGATGCGCTCGGATGAGCGGGGGGGACCTGCCGCGGAGGACATCGTCATCTCCTCATGCCGTTCACCTGGCTCCAGCATCCCCTGCTTTTCCTTTCCATTCGTTGTTTTTGCAGGTTTTTTCCCAGTGTCTCCAGCTCCAGATATTCCTCAGTTAGAGGTATTTCTTTTTCTTTTGTTGGCATTATCATCCTGGATCTTACTGGTTTACTTAATGTTTCCCCTTTGCTTTTGCATACCACCTTGGATATTTTTCTAATTTCCCTTTCTGTCCTGAGAGTTCCTGCTTTACTTCCCCACTAATAATGTCTTTTTTCATTACCATATCTCTGAAATACTAAGTTCTCTTTCTCAGACACGTGTGTGTGTGTGTGTGTATTTTCAATTTTATACACCGTGCTTTCTCTCCATCTTAACTCTCCCTCTCCACTAATTTTTAAGTATTTTTTTTTTCTCTGCTCCATGGTAGGAATCAATTTTAAATGTACAACTCAACTTTCCTTTTCACTTCTCTTTTTTTAATTACTCTAATGCACAAGGAGCTCTGGTGGCAAGAAGCTGCGCTGCAATCCCAAAGGCATGCAGCTCGAGGCCACCAGCTGCTCTGCAGGAGAAGGACGGGCACTCTCCTCCTGTGTGATAAACTAAGCCTCTGAAAACCCACCAGAGCGTCAGCTATGGGTTGGTTCCAACACTGCGGTACAACAACAACTTTAATGCACACAGTTCCCCTGCTGTCCTGCATCTTCCAGTTGGTATCTGGTCTGTCTTGAACGCTTTAGTCCTCCTGGACTTATGTGCTGCTTCTGCGGACCTCACTGCTGGACTTCTTCTTATTGAAAGCTGATTTACCCAGTATTTACATTAGCTGTTCTGATTCAAGTAACCCATACTTGCCATTTGACTTTCATCCTCCTCCTCCTCCTTACTTCCTTACTCATTATATTTACTGAAGTCATGGGCTCAGCCTTGTTTTTCAATATTAGTCATTCTTCCTATGACCTTCCCCATTTTAAGTCCAATTTAAAGTTGCTTTTCTTCTCTGGGGAAAGATCTTCATCAGAAATCCGCTCCCTGACCACGGACCTTCCCTAGCCTTTCTTGATGTCTTCCTGGGGAAGGATCTTCATGAGAAGTCCGATCCCTGACCACGGATCTTCCCTAAGCTTTCCTGCATGTCTTCCTGTTAGGTGTCTCTTTTAGTTCTCCATTCATATCTCAATCCATTTCGGTTTTTCTTCTTCCCTAAATACTATGTTCAATTGCTTCTCTCTCTCTCTCCCTCTTTCTCTCCTTCAGGTTCTTGTCAGTGAACCTCCCCCCTTTTGTCTCTGTGGACTGCACTTTATTCTCGAAACAGACTGTCAAGGACTCTGCCCTTCATATGTCCAATTTTGTTGTTGTTTTCACATTACTGTTCCCTTCTTCTCATTAAGAACCCCCCTATCAGATTTTTCTCCATACCTTTCTACTCAGCACCTTTATAAGTCTAATCAGCCTTTATCTTTGTGTAAAATATGTGGATTAACAGTTTTGATAATTAAAGCTTATACTGTATCATCTTAAATTTGAATACAAAAAGAAAACTTTCACCCAGGTTCCCTTTACAAAACCATAACAGATGTTCTCAACCATCACTAAAAACACTATTATAAAACTTATTAAGTAATTGTTATTACTAAGTATTTTAGAGCAGAATTACCATGTTATTTAAAATATGTCAATCATTAGTGGACAAGTTTGTGTATAGTACAGAGTAATCCAATATGACAAGATGAGACTATCATTACTTTTGCTTTACTCCAAAGAACAATGGAGCATTTTCAAGATAAATAACTTATCCATATACATTCTTAAGTGACAGAAAGAAGTTGTGGACTTAGTTACTTACCCTCGGTGAGTTGCTTGAGTCGCCCCCTCCTTTTGTGGGGATGACAGGAGTTACTCACAAAACATCTAAAACCCTTGCACATAGGCAGTGAGCCTATGGGTACAAGAGCTGAGAGAGAGCTGCAGCGAAAACTCCATCTCAGACAGACTTTGTGACCCCGAAGTGTTTGCTAGAACAAGGAGGCCCGTTTACTGCACCAAGACTCTCAAGCACACAGTGAGTGATAAAAGGGTAAAAATGAACTTTTCATACCAGTATAACGAGTCCGTGTAGTGTGCTGCTGGTACGCGCATTCCTCATACTGGCCCTCTGGAAAACATGCTGGTTTGCATCTTGGATATTCCAAACCCAGCCAACTTCGAGTACCTCCTCTCTACCTAGCAGCTTTGCTCCCTTCTTTCATCTTCTTGATACAAGTCTCCAGTGCTTCCTCGCTTTCAGCTCTCTTCAGCATGATTCCTTACTTTCTAAGCAGCATTAATGCCACACACATAGGCATCACTGCCCTAACTTCCTGGTGCTGCCAGATCTTAAATAGTCTACATCATTTTTGCCCACTGATTCTATCAGTAAAGGATTATCTCATTATGATCCCCAGTCACTGCTCGGTCAGCAGCTCCCAGAACAAGCATCTAACCCATACCTTCTGAAAGATCAGTCCTGGGGTTTGAGGCTCCACCACTGGCTTATCAGGGGTTCTCTTAATCCACCTCTTTCTGAACTTTCCTATCCACTCGTCACTTCAGTCATAAGTTTTCCACTAAGAGCTAGCCTACTTCAGCTTCTGGGTTTGTTTGTTGGTTGGTTGGTTTGTAAATCGTCTTCTGTGCTACACACAGAACTTCCGACTCCCATCTTTCTATCCGTGTTTCTTTAGTTTACACTTGTCTCTTGTCTGTTCACTACTCATAACTGCTCAGTTGTTCATACCACATCTCCCTGCCATCAGTGACCCCTGACCTCATTATGGAATAACAGCCGTTCCTCCCTTCAGTATCTAGGACGAGTCCAGTGGGGCCTTCTCGTCTGCAAGCAGCTCTCCTCTTTCCTTCTTTCTCCTTTTGTTGCGGACCCTCTATGCTTCCTCCAGCTTCCACTTTTCTTTCAACTGTATCATCTCTGCATGTCATCACATCTAATCTGAATATTACACTCTCTGTTCACCACTCACTATTCAAACTTCTTCCACCTTCCTGATTTCCTACCCTCTGTACTGAGTCGCTTCCACCCTTCATTCAGTCTGGACATTCCTGATTCCTGTGCAGGCCCAGGTCCACTACTCTGACCCTTCATGTAACTGGTTACATTCATTGATCTCAGTATTTTTCCAGCAAAACTTCCTCGATAGCACTGCAGAGCCCAACTCTTACTGGCCATATTCTCACCATTCCCTTTCCTCCCTTGGTTGACACCTAGCTAAACACCCAACTTTACAGAACTTTCAATTCCAGTCTCTCTCAGTATCCCTCCTTCCGGCCCTCTTTAATACCCTTCCTTGATTAACATTTGGCAAAACTGCCAGCCAGCATTCCTCCCTAAATCTTACCTGCCCACATCACTTCTACTTAGTTAGGGTCCGGCCTCAGTTCTCCACTTTCTCCTGCTCTCTCTTCCACACACATCTCTTCCTACTGGCTTCTCTTAACTACAGCCAGTTCTAATTTGGCACTCTAATGTCTGAGTAAATGTAATAGCACACTTAGAGCAGCTACTTCCTGATTTTCTTTGATTATTCACATGGCTGTATATACTACGAATTTTCAGCTTTCATCTCTAATTACATAATGAGCATAATATTCTCCTGAGGAACACTCCTTTATGATACCCACCAAATGCGGGGAACACTCACCCAGGCCTTCGGTGGGTAAAACCAGTGGCTTCCAGCTTTCTAGCAATGGCTTTCATTAAGATACGTCCGTCTCCTTCTAATGTTTCCTATCAGCCCAGACTTTCCGTTAAAATCTCATCCTCCGAAAATATCCACACATTCATCACTCCACCTACTCATAGCCTAACTTTACACTGTTTTTGCTTCCCGTCTTGTCTTAAAGAAATAAAATATTGCACCTACAGCTGAGACTTCCTCAGTACCAATCCTCAGAATTGTTTACCTTTCTCATATCCAAGAGAAAAATAGTACCTGAATTTAATACTTATCCTTATACATGTTTTTATCATTTTGTTAAATGTGTATATATCCATAAATATACAATGCTATCTTTCAAAGCTTTAACGTATATACATCATATTCATTCTTTTCTCCCACCAAGATTTCAAGAGCTTGTCTACTTCCTAAGTCTCCTGTTCATATGCAGGCCTTTGTTTCTCTCAATATATACTTCATTCCCTATAAACAATCAATATAAGTATAATGTAAACATTTAACCTGTTAAGAGAGGTTCTGGGATCTGACAGAGTTCTCTATTCTGGATCTCGTGAAATCATCATTTATCTGTCTTTTTGCCACTCTGACTACTCAGAATCTTTCTCAATCATGAAATGCTCCAGTTCCTTAAGAGTAAAGTCTCTCTTTTTTGACTGTACATTAACTAGCCATTTCCATTCAGCACAGTTATCTTTCCCTGAGTTTCACTTCCCTCACAATTCTCATCCTCTCCCCAAGAAGCACAAACCCCGTTCTCCACACACACCCATACCACCCCCCACGCTCGCCCTAATATCTGCAAAGGCTGCTGGTGAGGCCTCTTTAGGGAGATTCATCAAAACAAAGCTCCATTAAAATGTCCTGCTAATTAAATTTGTAATTGAAAAATTTTATCCACTCCTCCAGAGCCCCTCTATTCCCCCACAGCATTCCTCTCCAGGCTCTGGAACCTCTGCTAGGTACACACCATTCATTGTCATTGAACCTCCTCACCCCTTTGACCAGCTAGACCAGTTTTGAGATCTTAGCAGTCTCTCCTCTCCCAGTTCATCATAAACCTATCCTGTTTGTTGCCACTCTGTCTACTCTTAACTCTTCTTCATGTGTCCAGTGTCCTTTACGGAGCCATGAAACACTGTCTTCTCTGCCGTTCTTCAGATGACCCCTTCACCACTGTGCCATCTTCACTTTGCTCTTCCACTCATTTCCTCCTTGCTCCTGTTTTGCTCTAGAAAAACACATTGCCTTGCCTCCTCTGTACCCCCTCCTTCGACCACCACCTGTGTGTTATTCCTGGGGTGGTTCTGTCTCCTGGGTATTGGGCACTCACTGTTCAGCCCTCTGCCCTCGCCTCTGTGTTCTGCACTAACGTGGACGCTCCTTGGAGCCTACCACTGGCCACCTCTTAGCTCGGTCCCATTTAGACTCTCCATCGCTCATGGTGTTGACCGGACGTTTTTTTCCCAGCAAAGCTTCCTAGACAGCAGACCTCATACCATCTTCTTCCTTGGCCACACTTTCCTCATTCTCTTTATTAAGTCCCAGCCCCCCAGATGCCCCGCAACGCTCATCCCCTAATGTGCCCAGGGGAGGTTCCTGCCTCTGCATCCTTGTTTTCTGCACGGCATATCTGCCCCCCTAGCCCGAGTCACACATCCCCTCTCCTTACCTAGTTTCCACCTTCACCTTTCACCCTCACCTTGTTCATTTTCATACAAATGTCCTCAGTTAAGGAGCCCTGGTGGTGCAATGGTTTAGTGCTCAGTTGCTAATTTTGAAGTTGGTAACTTGAAACCACCAGCAGCTCTGTGGGAGGAAAGATCTGGCAATCTGCTCCTGGGACAGTCCCACTGGGGACCGTTTGACTGTGTCCTGGAGTGTTTGAGTCAGAATCTCTCAAGGGCACCCAACAATGAGTCTGCAGTTACTTCTCTCACTGGTGACCAATATTCCTACGCTTCTGTTGTTTCTGGGTGTATCGCTCATGTCCTTTTCTAGGGCAGTCTTGCCAGTATCCCTGTAGAGATGTGCCCTGTCTGTCTTCACTTTTCCTAGTGATGGATCCATATTCTTCTAGAAGTTTCCTTCATGGTCCCCCCTCCTTGACACAAACCAATCCTCAGCTCTGTAGACAAGCCTTGTCTTAGGCGCTTCGAACCTCTCCTCTTCCTTTTCCTTCCTGGCCGATGACCCCCACACATGGCCATATACCCCTTCCGTCAGCAGGAGCAGCAAATCTGTGGAAGTATTAACTGACACTCTCTTCTCTCTCATCTTTTGGCTATTTTAACATTCCTGTTCTACTTTGCCTTGTAAAAACATCCCTCTTTCATTCAGATCCTCCTTTAGCCCAGAAATACTGTACATGTCACTCCTAGATTCAGCACCACCTCCTCAGACCACAGGGGTTCCAGGGCTCGGTTATCTCTTCAGAGTCCTTGCTAGACCACCCTTGTCGCCTCTGATTCTTATTTAGCCACATGCGCTCTTTCTTTTTGACAGCTGTCACCAAGATGAAGATAATACAATCACTGTACCAGACGTCCCACTCTCCTGTGTCCCAGGATGCCTCATCTGAGCACTCCGACTCCTTGCCCTTGGCCATTGGCTAAGCTCACCATCTTCCTGTTCTTGACCGTCACTCAGTTCATCGGCCCTTTTCCTGTTTTATCCTCTCTTCTTCATCCAAGTCTCCTCAGTTGATCCTCTAATTTTTAGCTAATCCTAAGGTTCCCACTAAAGGTGTCGGTTGTTTTAATCAGAATTACTGGTAATTTGCCTTCATCTAAAATAGTATTTCTGAAACTAAAGCTCATTATAATATAGCCCCAAGTTTCTGCTTCATTGGTCTGGGGCAGGACCCAAGAATTTACCCTTTTAACAGACTCCTCACTATTGCTGATAGAACAGGTGTTCCACACTGCTCTAAACTTTCCACTCAGCCAAATCTTTTAGTTACAAGTCTCACACAGGTATCGTCCTGGCTCTCCTTCCTATTCCAGACCTTTGCTGCTTTCCCAGTGTTTGTTCTGCCCACAGTGATTACAGTTCGACCTTATGCTCGAGGTCACGCACCAGCGGGACCCTCCTGAGGACCATTAGGGAGCATGTGGTCTTCTGACCATGCAGCCAGCCCAGCTCAGGGGCACAGTGTTCCTCGCAGCTTCAACCCCTCCCTTCCTCTGTGTCTTCTGACCCACGTACAAGGCCTTGTCCCTCTAGGCAATACTTTTAATTCTTCAAATATCCTGTTTCTTGTGGGAAGAGCTTTAACGGTTTGCCCATTCCTTTTCTCCGTGTCACCTCTATTGCACTGAAGAATTGCACTATCCTGTCTTTAACTTCCCGTCACATTCAATTGCCAATTATATTTCATTCAACTGGGCCATCTCCTGACCAGAACGCCCTCACCATGTTCTGTTCCCCAGTATCTGTCTCTAACTTTGAGGAAATCTTCACGTGATCCAGTAACTTCTAAGAGTACTTTACTGTGGCCCTGCAGTAATAGCCACATGTAACTTCCTTTCCTTTGGCAGGTGGTTCTCGGATTTATTTATAATACTTAGATCTGCCACCTGTACATGGAAATAATTACAGATAGTATTTAATCTTGAATTGGTTTCCTAACACTCAATCCTTGGCCTTACTCATTCTCCAGAGCAATTACCCAAAGATCTATCCTGATGTGGTTAAAATCTCTACCCTTGGCTTTACCTCATGGCTCATCTTAATCTGCCTTTTAATCCTTTAAATGAAAACTTTTCCCACCCAAGCTTCCTGTTACTTTTGAGGTCCTTGATCTTACAAACTTTTTGAAGTCATAGGTTAAGACCCAGCATTTGACCACTAGACCTATTCTCTCACAAGTTTCCCATTCTGGGTCTCTCTGCTCATGTTGTCTGCTCTGATGCCACTTTGCCTGTTCTTAACTCCTCTTCTTACACTGCCCCCTTCATGTCACATGGTCTCTCTTTTATTCATTCATAATCTTTGGTACAAGTATAGTGCTGTTACCTTCCTATTAATACCTACTAGCCTTCCAATGACCCATCTCTTCTCAGACCTCCCACTCCCCCATCTCTTCTGCAGACCTTTCACTCCCTGTCTCTTCTCAGACCTCCCACTCCCTGTCTCCCCATCTCTTCTCAGACCTCCCACTCCC
>NW_006399805.1:851969-902859 GCF_000299155.1 Elephantulus edwardii | reverse complement strand
CAGACCTCCCACTCCCTGTCTCCCCATCTCTTCTCAGACCTCCCACTCCCCCATCTCTTCTGCAGACCTCCCACTCCCTGTCTCCCCATCTCTTCTCAGACCTCCCACTCCTTTTCTCCCATTAATCCTAGAGAAGTCCTAATTCACCTGTTGTTGGATGCCATCAAGTTGATTCTGACTCATGGTGACCCCACACAGCCACCTTACAGGCTTTCTAAAGCTGTGAACATTACAGGAGCAGATTGCTAGCTCTTTCCTCCCAAGGAGCCACTGGTGGGTTTGAAATAAGTTATTCATGAACAGCTGAGCACTAAACCATTGCACCACCAGGGCTCTTTCACCTTCATCTACACAGCCACTTATTTTTCCACCTTTATATCATTTTCATGGATTCTCTATAGTCTTCCCTCTCCTTCCTCCTGCCCCCTCACCAAAAATCTTCCTTTTCCTCCACATTTTTGCAAATACATTTATGTTTTGCTTTTTGTCCCGTGCAGACCTTTCTAGGACTCCCCCCGCTGACCCATGGCTCTAGTCCTTCTCATTTAGACTCTTTAACATTTTCCTCTCTTGATTACACTCATTGCTCCAAATGCCACTCAGAGGATCCCACCTCCCACTCTCTCACACCACCAGTTTTTATCCAGCCTCTTTCTCTTCGCACTCTACCCTTCTTTGGTTGCAATCTAGCTTAACTCAGAGCGCTCTGCTGAATATGCAACTCTCCCACTTTCCAATGTCCCTCATTCTGGCCCCCTTCAATGCCCTTCCCTAGCCATAATTATATTCTACACCCTAGTCTAAATCCTACATTCTCCTGTTTCAGCTTCCAGTTTCTTCCTTTCTCTACTCCTCTGTGATCTTTTCCTGCATGTCTCCCTATTTTGGTCAATCCTTCCGTGGCAGGCTAAGTCCTAAGTGTTCTTTGAATAGCACACTACTCAATACAGGATCTTAACTGTCCGTTCTCTCACTTAGCAGCTCTCCACAGGAAGGAGACAGCGAACTCGTCACTGTTGATCTACTTCCCTAGTCATCTTCACCCATTTCCCATCTTGTAGCAATAATCCATTCTCTGGACAAACTACCTAAGCCGTACCCTCTAAAGGTCAAGCTGAGGAGCTGTACCATTGTCTACAGCTCTGCTCACTATTATCCTAATCCATCTCCTTGGAGCCTTTACCTCAGGAGAAAGATGGGACAGTTTCCTTCCATGTGACGTCCAACCTTGGGGCACTCCGCTAGGGGTATGAGGGAGGGAGTCCTTTAGCTACCAGTTCCCTTCCAGCTTCACTAACTACTTCCCCTTCACGTCCTTATTCCCAACTTTCTATATGGCCTTTATGGCCCAAATGCGACCGACCAGTTAGACCTCTTTTTTGCTTTTCCAGCGTTCTCCATCTAGGTCTGAGCTCCACACCTGCTCTTCCCTGTAGGCGTTCCACCACAGCATGCCCTTTCCTTAGCTCTGGTTTCTCTGTTCTCCCTTTTTCTAGCATGACTTGATGCCTGCCATTTCTCAGTAGCTCCAGCTTTAATACTGTACCCTTCCTCCTTTTTCTCCCCTCTGTACCTGCCCTAAAGCAAAACTTTCTCTTCAGTGTTTCCCCGCCATGTCTGTAATGTTCCCATGGATCCAGCATCTCTTCCGGGCAGGTACATGCCTCGTTTTGAGCAGTCCCTCTTCAACCACTCATCGTCCTGAATGTCCTCCCCTCTACACCGCACAGATGCTGTTTGGTCCTGCGCTGTGTTTAAACTGCTGCAGGTAGCATGCTATTCCAATCCCTCCTTTTACCTTCTTTCTAAACTTTCACCTTGTTGACTTCCTTTCTTAGACATCTTTCCAACAAAGCTCTCTGGACTCGCCTCCTAACCCCACTTCTTGTTTATCCCAGTCTGCCCTCCAGTGGTGGAGACCTGGCAGCTCCCTGCCACACTCCCCCTTTGACCACCCTGTACGCCCCGCACGAGCCCAATTCCCTGTTCCTCTCTGCTGAGCTTCGAGATGCAGCTTGTCACTAACGCTGTGCGGTCTGCATGCAAACCTCCAGGGCAGTGCTCACGTTTTCACAGTTCTCCTCTCTGAGAACTCAGAACCTCAGTGCGGGCTTTCCTAGCCCGTGCGGGTTGCTGCCGTGTTTGTTCACGAACCTGTCATCATTTTACTAGGACAGTAGATTCAGTATTGTTCTCTTGCCATAGAAAGTCTCCCTCCCTTTCCTCCTCTTCACCTAGTGACAGTAATTGGTTGGATTACTCGGACTGGTTTTTATTGGGGTTCATCTCAGATTCCTAGAAGATTCCTCTCATTATATCAAACCATTTATTTAAAAGTTTGTCACATTTCGTGTATATTATCTTTACCAATAGGGTGGCTGTGAGCCATAGCAGACTAAGTGGCATCTGGTAACAATTATCATTCCTATCTGTTTCCTTAATCCTTTTCTCTGCATCTTTAAATTCAGACTCAGCCCTAAGGGTGTGGGTCTACCATTGTCCTGATTTTCCTCTTTATTTACTTGTAGCCCACTATTTAACCTTCACCAGTTTAGACTCATACCATTTACTATTATGTCTATGACTTTTCACTCTCATTTGACCTTTGTCCCTACCATAATCTTCTCTCAATCTCTCTCGTATCTCAGCTGACCTGATTCTACATTAACATCCTTCTTCTCCCCACTTTTACACATCAGCCCCTCTAATACATACACCAGCCCTGAAATGGAGTCTGTAGTCTTGACAGACACTCTCCTATAAGGCACTCATTGGTCAACCTGTTGCCATCACCTGTTGCTAAAAGTCTAAGGAATCTTGATCTTTGTGTTCAGACCTGTTCTTCAGCAGATTCTCACCAGTGGCTTGACTTGGTCACGATTGCACTCAGCTTTTCTGTTACCTTTCAGTCTCAGCTGTCTCCGCTTGCCAAAGTCCACTGGAAATTGTCTAGACTCCTTCACTTGAAACAAACTATTTCACAATTCATTCCTAAACTAGTTCTCTTCTACACACTTAACACCCTAGCATACCTCTCACTGTTTCCAGACAACCCTGGACCTGGTCAGCCTCTGTCCCTTTGCTTGTCTCTTCCTCCACTTGCAAAAGCTCATCCTCATCTTTTGAGATCCAGTCAAACCATTCAATCCTTTCAGATTTATCGTTTTCTCAGACTGCTCTAGGGTCCTCTGCCCCTTTATTCAATAATCTGGAAACTCTTTGATGAACCTGTGGCCACTGGACTGTAGCCTCTCACTCCTCTTCACCCCTTAGCATCATGTATATCACACACTTAGTTCACTCTTCATCAGCCCTTAAAGACCAAGGCTATCTTTGATGACCTCTGGCATCTTTCTATCTAAATGTCTGGCTCGTCATCTTACACCTTTACATGCAATGTCAATGTGTACTGACATGATCTTCAAGGATGGATGGGGTGATGAGTTAATGTCAGGACTGAGCAGATGAACCTTTTACCACCCAACTCTGTCATTCAGTGGCTTGCATTTATGTCAGCTCTCCAATTTCCAATCATTATTGTACCTATAAGCCTTTTCTCAGAGCTTTAGTTGCCTGCTAGAGTTTGGCTGCTAACTGAAAGGCTAGCAGTTCAAACCCACCACGTGCCCCAGAGGAGAATGTTGTGAGTCTGCTTCCACAGCGATTCACAGCCTTGGCCGCCCAGTGGGACAGTTTGCCTGTGTCTTAAGGTTGCTAGGAGTTGGCACTGACTCGAAGGCAATGATGATAAGCCTCTCTAGCCCCTTAATGTGTTTTCTTCATCCATGCTCCCTAAATCTCCTCCTACAGAAAATCCTATCTTTTTGAAGACTTAACTTTTCTAGAAATAATCCTTCAGTTTTTGTTGATTTGTTAAGAGTTTTCCCCTTCAACCAATGTACTGTACGGTTAGGACTAAATTATCCCTTTTCCTTCCCCTCCCCTTCACCCCCATTCCTGGAAACCACCAGGGTGTCTTGTTCTGTCTGTATACTTTTCCTTAGCTTTTTACAGAGTAGACTCAGACAGTATATGCCCACTGCCACCAAGCCTCTGCCAAATCCTAGCAGTCCATCCCCATTTCTTACTATTTCTGCTAGTTATTTCAACTCTCACTTACTTTTTACATCGTAAGACACTAAGTTCATTTCTAGTAGAACCTCATTATTAATCTAATCATGTGGGCTGGGATTTGACATAAAGCAAATCATTTGAGTCATCTGTGACCCACTGTCAGTCCACAATCTGAAGAGACCATTGGTCAGTATCAATACTAATTTGAGTCAAGATTTTTTTACCCCAGAATAGTGGTGGTTCTTCAACTTTTCAACCCACCAGTCCTTTTAACAGGCATGGTAAGATACCCACAGTCTCCCAACTATGTCCTTTATACCAAGATAAAAACTGAGCTTGCCCAATGCCATCTTTTCTATACTACTCTGACCCCGCAGTAGAGAATCAAATGTAAGATGAGACTCTGCAAGCTTGCCTCTGTGGCCAGCCTGCGTGCTGCACCCGGGAACCACCCCCTAGAAAGCAGGGCTTGTGTATTTACCTGCCTCACGTAGAACAGTGCCCAGAGCAGAAGGTGCTGCGTGAGCCGGGGAGAGGCTGCGTGCTCACGACCCCGCTGACGGAGACTCCCTGTGCTCCTCCACCAGTCACGTGCACCTTCAGCTGCACCATGAAGTTTACCGTGCGGGACTGCGACCCTAACACTGGAGTTCCAGATGAAGATGGATATGACGATGAGTATGTGGTGAGTGCTGCCAGCCAGGACAGGCTGCGTGACATGAACTGTGGGTCTGTCTGTACTTTGCTCAGACAGGTGATGGCTCTGGACCTGGACCACGGACTGCTCTTCTGTAATGGACATGTGTCATTCCACAGGGACAAGCTTTACCATGCTATTACTAATTTAAAGCAAAGAAACTCCTCCTTTTTAAAACTCTTTTTTAATAGGGGTAATTAATTAAGAGATGAAAATAACGGCATCATTTTAACTGAGATCCATTTTATTCAACGTGTGTTTCTGGTTCAGCAACTTTTAAGTTTTCCTATGATACAGGCAGATTGTGGGCTGAAAAGCCTTTACACACTAGAAGGGAAACTGCAAACAAAACAACAACAACACCCCAGCCTGCTAACGAGTGTTTTAACTCCATATGCACGGTATGGCCTGAACTTGGTGGTTAGATGAGGTGGCAAGATGGCATGAAGTGGTACCTCACAGCTTCATCTGCTGCTCTGGATAGAGCTCCTGCCAGATAGCATGCTTCTGTCCTCTCCTTGACTAGAGTCTATAGCACTGGGTCTATCAAGACTAAAAGACTTAAACCATTTTGGTAGCAGAGCTTTTCCTAGACTCCTGCAAAGGATTAGGTTGATGCAGAAGCACACACTAAATCAGCTGGTCTCTTCCATCTTTGCTGCGTGCCAGCAGGGCATTGTTTACTGACCTGTGCTCTGTTACCACCAGCTGGAAGACCTTGAAGTGACCATGTCTGACCACATTCAGAAGGTTCTGAAGCCTAACTTCGCTGCTGCCTGGGAGGAGGTGGGAGATACTTTTGAGAAAGAGGAGACCTTTGCCCTCAGTTCTACCAAAACTCTGGAAGGTGAGAAACAGTTTTGTTATCAACTTGTATCAAAGTATCAGCATTGCTGTCACACCAGAGGACTCCATTTTCTTAAAATGCTTCACAGATCTCATCCCACCTAGCAGACCAAGGCCGCATCTCCGGCATCTGAATCAGCCCGTTTCTAGTGCAGTAGCCTCCCCCTTTCCCCCTCCAGTTCTCAGCACATCCTGGAGCCGCACTAGGTTCCCATCTTGAACTAATGCTGTCACATAAATCTTATCGACAGAGGCTGTCAACAACATCATCACCTTCCTGGGCATGCAGCCATGTGAGAGGTCAGACAAAGTACCTGAGAACAAGAATTCCCATTCCCTCTATCTGGCAGGTAAGAATCTCCCATCAGATTGCCTCTGTATTTTGTCGAAAATGTCAACAGGTGGGGATTTAGTGGGGAGATACTGTTATGTCCCTTTATTGTCCCATGATCTCATCACATGAGTTACAGTTTAAAGCCCAGTCAGAAGAAAAGCTAGTTTTAGCTGCTTAATTTTTCTACTATTATTACTAGGGTCTTGTTTTTAAGCTATTTGGCCCACAGCACTTCCTTAAAGCTCTCCTGCAAATTCCAGTGCCCCCCTCTACCCTCAAGGACTCCAAGTCAGTATTACGGAATCCCGTCTCTGTGCCTGGTATCATGGGAGCATAAAAAAGCATTTCAAATCTATTTATCAGATTCATGTCCCACTGTGCACACAAAGGCTATGTGGGCAGAGCATGATAAACATTATTCAGAGCCTGGCTTTCCTTACTCTTTCCTCTCAGGTGTGTTCAGAGGTGGCTCTGACTTATTGGTGAGGTCCAGGCTGGCCTTAGCTGATGGAGTGACCATGCAGGTGACTGTCAGAAGCAAAGAAGGAACCCCTGTTGATGTGATCCTAGCTTCTGTTGGCTAAGTTCTGACCCGGCACTAAAGGAAAGTGGTGGAGTGCGCACACCGGGAAGTGGAGTTTAAGCTCCCAGAATCACCTTTTAAAAGATTAATGCTTTTGGAGAGAAAAAAAAATTCATGTTTGGTCCTAAGCCAGCAGATCAAGCAAACATCTGTCCTTGTGCGTGGTTGTTTCTGTTTTCTCTTTTTATTTTATTTGTTCAGTGTTGATAGGCTAGTGCAGCTTTGGGTGGTTTTGGAAATACTATTCTCTACCCCAGCTGCTTAACTTCATCAGATTCTTTTTGTTAACATGTGTCTGAAAGCTCCTGGCATTGTCAGAAAATGTTTATCCCAGAAGGGTGGTGGGGAGGGGAAGCCAGAGTCCAATTTTGTCAAAATTCATTTTTATTAATAGAAAATAAACACTTATTTCACTTTCACTGTTGTTATACTTGAAGCTGCTAATAATAAAAAAAAATTCAAATAATCATTTAATAATCCTGTGTTGACTAAGACAATGAAACTGTGGCTTAAAAAAAAATGTGTTCAGCACCATTTGCTCACAGGTCTTTCAAATTTGTTTCTTCAAAATTTCTGGAACTTTCCTGTCTGCAAAGCACAGGAAATGCTGAGCTCCATGAGAAAGCCTCTCTGGGACAGCCAAGAGCAGTTAGCCAATCGTCAGAGGTGTTAGTGCGCATTGAGCCTGGTGGCTGGGACTGGATCCCCTCCCCCCTGGGCAGCCACTGCCAGGGACTGGCCACAGCACTGAGGTCTGGAGAGTCCACCACTGTTTGCTGTCAGAACTGGTCCTCACAGCAAAGAACAGTCAGTCTCTGGCGCAGATGCGCCACTAATACCTTGTGATTTTAGGAAAGTCTAGATTTAGTTCCATTTATTTAGAAATCAAGCAAATTAGTAATTTAGTATTTAGTTGGGGTCACTACTTGCCAGTGAGTATCTGCTGGTTTAGTATATTCGCATACAAGTAGATAAATCATAGTGTTAAAGCAAAGAAAGCATACTTAGACTACTACATTATTTAAGCCAAAATCTAACAAAATGACTATAATTAGAAGCAGCTGATGAAAGTAAAGCCAAAGTTAGGACAAAGGAGACTCACTCTCCCTTGACACCATGGAGCTCAGAGAACTAAGAAGCGCGTGCCCTTAAAGCCATTCAAGGAGAGCGAGGACCCCTCCCCATTCGTTCCTCTAGGATTCCAAATGGAGCTGGGCCAGAAATTAGTGCCTCTAAATATTTCAGCAAAGTCCACAGACATGCTAAGTCTTTCAAGGAAATACAACGCCTGCCTCTCTTCAGTCAAAAGTAATGCCCATCAGAATTTCCTAATAACACAAACGACAAAGGCAAAGTCAAGACACTGTATCAGGTGTCACAGGAATGGGAGGTGGACTACTGGAGCTCCCGCTGGCCTTTCACTATGCTCTGTTGACCAATGTGAGGGAAGTGGACTTTATCAGAGTGGCATTTAGTGGCCAGGGCCTCCTTGGGCATACACAACAGATAGGGAGTAGGGGAGGCAACAGGGAAGCTACACTTTCCACCTCAGAAGGAGTTGATGAAGCCCATATATGCATTCAAGAAGCCCATGGGATCCTCTAGCTGTGGGTAGTGGCTAATGTGGTCATCCAGAATCGACACTGTGGACCGCGGCAGCGTTTTCCTAGTGGAAGAGAACAATGTGTAGGTGAACTTGAGGCTGGACAGAGGGGAGAGGTGTAAGCCAGTGGGAAGCCCCATTAAATGTCACTGCAGTCATACTGTGGTGGAAGGAACCCGCAAGGGACTGTCACATCCTCTTCTAACTGTATCTTGGGCAGGTAACCTACCAGCTCCATTTAAGGCAAATGAAAACAAATTTTTAAAAGTCAGGATCCAGCAAACAACAACTTGAAAATACAGCACATTTGCAACAAATGTCAAAGCAGGGTAACTGTCCTTTCCTTTCAGAAGCAGGCAGCCAACAGGCTCGCCACGCAGCAACTAGCTGCCCAAGAATGAGACACTAACAGGACCTTCCGTACCCGAGGCAGGGAGAACCGGGGCTTTGTTAAAGTCGGATGAAGCTACTTCCTGCTGGGTTGACTAGGGTATAGAAAGAAAGATAGGGGACAGTCTTCTGTGGCCTAATCAAGATGTCATGTTCTGACATGCTCCAAATAAGAGAACAGCCATCATGCCAAGACACCACTCCTCCCGACCAGGAGCTCTTGGCAGCCTCTCCTTGCCGTCAGCTCAGCTCAGGCCAGTGCACTGGCTTCATAACCAGGCTCACGCAAACACTGCGTAAACTCTGTCTCCTTTCATTCTGTGGCTCAGTGCTTCAGCTTAGCCAGCATACACCTGGATGCATACACCTTCATACACTGTCAGTGGAAGGAAAATTTCTAACTGAACTTCTTGATCTTTACATTTATGTGTTAGTAAGATCCCCCAACTCAGAAGCTCGTGCTTCTTTGTAAATGAACAGCCAGAAAGGTCTGAGGCGATGGCTAGAGCAACAGCCCACAATGGGTCATACTTTTAACCCATCTGGACAAAGTTAGCAAAATTAAGGCCTTGCGAGAGACTCACCTGTACAGCTCCAAAAACTCCGGGGAGGGATTTATGGGATCCATTGGGCCGTAGATGAAATGAACTAGCAAAGAGAAGACGGGTGGTTACTATCTGTTCTCCTATCCATCGAAAATTAACACCTCCTTTAAGTTTGCAGTGAATCGTATTTTGACTCTGACAGTAGAAAACGCTAGCCTGTGGGTCTGTTTAAAAGTACGCTATAAAGAACTGGCAGGAACAGGCCAGTGTCCAGCTGGCACTGCCAGCTAAGCAGCAGTTCTGTCCCGTCTGCCTGAACATCAGGGAAAAGCCCCATTCTCAGCACCCCCTCTGTCACCACAGGTCCTTCGTTTCTGCCTCTCTTCAGCTATGACTGAGCCAGGGATCTGAAATTAACTAGTACTTTCCTGACCACTAGATACTTCAGGCAAAATGCCTTATTTCCCCCCCCCCTTTTCTTTTAAATCTGTAAGAACAAAGAGATAATTAAAATCCACCTCTTGATCAGTTAGTTATCTAGGCTGCATTCTGTCTCCACAGCTCAGCATGTCCTGGGTTGTGAAAGCAGCTAAGCCCAGCTCTAACAGGGAGACCCTCCGCCATAGTAGTGCAGTGATACACACCTCACTACCAACCAGGACACTAGCATCTCTGGTATCACCAGTTAAATTTGAATTTCAAAGAAATGATTTTTTTAAGTACTATTTTTTTTTATAAGACCTTGAAATAGATGGAGAGAACTGTTTAAAAAGGATATATGAATGGGTATTCTTGTCATTAGAGAAGTCCAGAGTGAAGGCTGAATAGTAGAGTAGACTTGGGGGGGGATTGCATAACAATGAAAGAGTTTTTCTTTCTTTTCAAGAAGAGAATTGTGAGGTTGGGGGTGGGTAGGGGAAAAAGTGCAACAATGAATGACTGGAAACCCTAAGTCTCTGTAAACATTAATGAAAATTAATTTTTTTTTAAAAAAAAGTACATCCTTTGGCTCAGGATAGAGCAGGGTTTCAGAGCTATTGTGCATAGGGTTGCCATGAGTCACAGATGCTGGCACATAACATGGTATGAATACGTGTCAAATACTGCACAAGACCTACTTAACACTACAGATGATTTGTTTATCTGAAACTCATAACAGATGTTGTTTATATGAAATTCTAATTTAACTGGGTATCCTGTGTTTGTCTACTAAATCTAAAAACTCCAATTGGGATGATACGAGTTGCAGTGACTTTGGCCCCATGATCCTCCAGTTTTCTTCTAAGAGAAAGTAGAAATACTCACTAGGAATTGTTACGGAAGCCAGGGCTCCCACCCAGCGTCTTCTAAACTTCTTCCTCTGATTAATGTACTGCAAGAGGCTAGAGAGGAGAGGAGTGGAAGAAACCGTTATGGACATGAGGATTCAAAGGCTCTCTTGCCACAATGCAAATTAAAGATTTTGAGGCATTTAATACTGGGAGAGGAGGGTTCACCAAAGCCAGGGGCTATATTACAAACTCAGTTTGCATCAGAATGTATAACTGTTTATCCAGACTTTTTGTCCTTCTGTCTTGAGTTCGTTTTCCGGTCTGCCACAGCTGATAACCTACCTTCTTACAACAGAGAACAAACCAGCAGCCCAACACCTGTCCTCACCCTCCAAAAAAACCCCAAACAACCTGTCCTGCAATCCAGGCACAGTGGCATCTCTTACCTGTCAATGACCAAGTTCCCATCATTGTTGCGTATCCCTGCCCACATGTCCCACAGTTCACTCTCAGAGGGCCGGGTGTAGGGCCCAAACACGGGCGTCAGACTGAAAGAGTCAAAAAAGAGAAGTGTGAGGAGAAGCCAGAGGGTCAAATGCATCATTAGGAGTGCAAACCTTAGCTGACAGGAACTGTTCCTCCTACTTCTCGGCAGGGAGCAAGCTCCTTGGTTTACACGTATCTGGTCGAGAATGTTCATGTGAGCAGCCTGTCACCCTCCAGTCCTTGACAATGACTTACCCTCGAGAGAACACGAAGAAGTTCATCAGGCGTGTGAGGATGGGCGACAGCACGCCTCCGTCTTTGAGGAGCTGCCGGTAAACAAGTGGAAGTGCAAATCAAGGATCCAGCACAAGACAACTGACCAAGACAAAAACTAAAAGTGGGCTTTGGCCAAATCTCCCTCCGCTGAAAGGCGAGGCTGCTGGCTGTGGGGCTCTGCTTTGCCGCCGCCCTCCTTCTCTTAAAAGGCATACCTGTACTCATTCCCACGAGGGCTCAATTTCTATATCTTACTAAAGTGGTTTTCTTTCAGTTACACACTCGGATCCCACTTTATCTGAATATCAAGCTGATCATGACAGTCTTTACTTAGCTACACGTCTCCGATTATTTGCTGATCTCTTCTTCTCAGACATCATTTTAGGCTTTATTTAAGTTTATTTACAAAAGAATAGGAAAATGGTCATCATCACTGATCTAAGAGGGGAAAGGATTTTAGCCCATCCCAACAAGTGTGACCCTAATAAAAGTCCCAATATTCTCTGTCTGCACAAATCTTAAAACCAAGGAGCAGCCAACCTTCTGGAGCAGGAGCGGGCGGTGAGTCTCGGGAAAGATACCTGCCGGAGGAGAGACTTCTCTTAGTCATTCACCAACAACCTCCATCAAATACAAGCCGTTTTCTAAAACTGTCTTTCCTATTCCATGGCACCCTTGGGGCTTTGTTGCCAAAACAATTACAGATAAAAATTTTGTGTCGACATCTAATTACTTTTCCAGAGGACTGTGCTGAAGAGCTCTAATTACATCTCCCTGGGATTATATTCCCTCTGTTGGAGGTTTAAAAAAAAAAAGGGAAAAAAAAATCAAAATAATCTCCATAGGCATTCATACATGCAATGATCAACCATCAGACTAGGTCCCCTGAGCATTTCCCTTCAGCCCTCAGGACACAGAACGTTACTGATTTGGGATACAGAAGAAAGCAAACTTTTGTGTTTTTCTCATTTCTCTTCAGAGTCAAAAGGAGAAAGGCATCTGTGAACACTGCCGTTAAAGGGACGGTCTCCCGTCCCAGGCAGACCTGAGCACCTCTGGGTGTCAAAATCTCTGAGATCTCTGTAGTTCTACAGGTGGGACTCACAGGATGCAAAGAATAAGAAACCTCTCTAAAACTTCTAGTCAGGTTCATTCACCGCTTAACAAGAGTTTGGCATGATTGTCAGTTAAGCAATTAGGAACCAAACCATGGTAGCATTAGATGCACCTATGACTTTGTCTCAAATATTTTCCTAGCCTGTTGCAGTTGTTGCAAATAGCAGGAAACATTTGTTTGTTGCTGCTACTGTTGGTGCTGTGAGACCTATCTATCACTACACCTGGCTTCCTACTGCATTAAAAAATAACAGCAAGACTAACAGCTTTTTATTAATTATATGTCACTAATCAGCTTCCTTTGGGATCCTGTTTTCTTTATTTAAAAGCACTATTCTGAGAAAATCTATAAACCTCTACAGATTGCCAAAGCAGTCAATTGGACAGAAAAGGCGAGGATCCCTTTAACCGTCCGCTTGCAGTATCATCAGGTTACCACTTAGATGTCACTAAATTTAGGTGACATCTAAATAAGGAGCCCTGGTAGCTCAATGTTTAAGTGCCTGGCCGCTAACCAGAAGGTCAGAGTTCTGGATCAACAGCTGGTCCATGGAGAAAGACACTGTAGTCTGCTTGGGGGAAGATTCATGGCCTCGGAAACCTGACGGGGCAGCTGTTCGACCCTACAGGGCTGCTCTGAGTTGGAATCAGCTCAGCAGTCATGGGGTTGAGTCTGAATGGATGCCACAGCAATGGGCTTCCTGGGTGGCATCTAAAGGTGGCCCTGCCAGGCTCTGGCCCCCTCCCACCTCGTGCCAAGGCCATTACCTCCATTTGACAGACAGAGACTCTTGATGGTCAGCCGCCCAGATCGATTCTGCTTGTACCTGAAACGGAGGGGGAAGACGCATGCGACTCAGAGCACCCACACCAGCACAGGGCAGAAAAGACCCCTCAAGACAGAAATGACCAGGAAGCCCAGGACCAACCCCACCCCGGGCAGTAGCGGCCATCAACGCTTACCTGTACAGCAGCTCCTGGGCCACGATGTCACCATAGTCGTGAGACAGCAAGTTGACCCTGCGATTCTGCAGCCCCAGATGCCGCAGGAGCGCCTCCACGATGCTGGCTTGCTCGAAGATGGAGTAGTGGTGCGGCCTCTGCGGGAGCCAGGGTGTGGGGCCAGTCAGGGTGCAGGGCTGCCGGAGTCCAGTCCATGCCCACCCCACCCCACACTGCCCACAGGCATGTCCACTTACCGGTTTGTCGCTGAAGCCAAAGCCCAAGAAATCAAGTGCAATTACGCGATGGAATCTCAGGGTCAGACCTTCCCAGATCTAGGGGGACAGAGGACTTGGATTTGGACTCTGTGCACAGCCAAGTGGGTGCTTCATGCTTGGACAAAGGGACAAAGCTATGGCCCCCACAGTTCCTGGTAATTAACTCAATGGAGGGTGTGATATTGGCAATGACCCTTTCCAGATAACCAAAGAGTTTCTATTCACTTGCAGTGAGAAAGAGCTCTATATTCATTCTTATTTTATTAAGTAGTTCCAATTTGCAGGAGCTTAGATGGCGGGCAGAACACTCAGTTTGTGGGACACACAGAGGCCCCTGACAAGGGAGCTGGTTACCTTGTACCAGTCGTAGCTGGACGTCGGGAAGCCGTGTAACAGCACCACGATCTCCGGGCTCCCGACCACACCCACCGAGTCTGCGGGAAGGACAGCGAGGTGGAGTTAGCCCACCTCGGAAAACCACCAGTCTCCCAGTGTGGTAAACAGGACCCAACAACCCAACCCTGGTGATATCTAAATGGTAGGTTTCTTTTTAAAATGCAGATTTACATCTTTGGGTAAGAAAAGACTTTTGATTCTCTCTATTTGCATTTAATATGCATATAAAAATTTTGTTACTGAGCGCATTTTTTTTTTTGTTAACTGTGCCCCTGAAGTTATTTTGGAAATACTTAAAGGCAGTTTGACTTCATCTGTATATTGTTTTCCTTTTAAAGCTCATGCCCCCTATTTCTCCCTTTACTCTGTATTATTGATAAAAGACTGACATGCTAATTATTTTTTAAAGTTAGAGGCAAATGTCAGTGCCGCACACATTAGCAATGCAGAAGCGACACTCTTGGATCTCTCTCAGAAGTGACCTCACCACACTTCTCCACCTTAACTGACACTGTTTGTCAAGCATTTTTAAATTCCAGCAGAGCCAGAACAGAAACAAAATGTTCAGATCTTCACAGTCTCATCCACTAGCAAAGTCCATTTGGAGATGCTTTTAAAAAAAAAAAATTTATACTAGCTTGCAAACAAAGTTCATAAAGTGGGAAGATAACTGTTTTTCACATCCAGTATAGATGCATGGGAAAAAAATACAGTATGCGATGTGGGATCTTTAAGGAGTTTTTAACAATTAGCCAAACATTTAAATAGTAAAATACTTGGCTAACTGGATTAAAACTAAAATAATCACATCCTGCCAGCAGCATGAAAATTGGGTAATAAGGCTTCAAAAATAATTTCAGGGTTAGATGCAATTAAATTGTTTATATACATTGGTTTGCCTAAGAGTCTTATTCTTGGGATGCTATGCCAAGAAAAATCATTCCGTTCATAACTAGGATAGATGAAAATACAAGAGGAAAAACCAAACCACCTTCACAGAGACTTCCCTGAGCTTTATCTCCTTTCAGCAAATTCCAGACCAACGTAAAGAAAATGAGATACTCACGCCAGGGCAGAGCGCAAATGGGAGGGGGTCAGGAGCAATAATGAAAAACGGTTTATGACAAACATTTTTCGTTATTGCTCTTGACCCCCGCCCAAAAGACATCTTTTTTCCATCTGTTTCTCAGTTTCTTCACCTATAAAACGAGGTTATTGACACCTATCGCCACGTGCTGTTGCAAAGATTGAATGAAATAACGAAGATTGACGACCTAGCACGATGCCTCCTGGCATGTGGCAATTATTTGATTAAGACAGAATAATTATCGTTAGCAAATCTCTTTATACAAAGTATGAAACTTACATTTAGTTATAATCGTTATAGAAAATAATTCAATGGCATGAAATCAGAGATTTAGGGGGGATAAAAAAAATCGGTGATAGTTACAGCTACTAAATGTTACATATATTACGTGGGGGGAAGACCACCACCAAAAGCCTTTACAGTGGAGGCAATTCTGACTTGTAGACATTACTAAACAAAGGAAAACTTTAAACCAAACAAACAAAAAACCCACCACTAAAAACCCAAAACCCAGTAAGGGTACAAAAAAAAAAAAATACTGATTTTTATATTAGTAAGTGAAGTTACAAATAAAATAATAAAATGTATAGTCTACAGAGATGGAATCACAGTTCCATCTCCCCCCACCCCCATAATTCTCTGCATTTTTCCAGTTGTCAAGGACCAGATTAGCCCATTCCTTCAAATACACGGCACAGAACCAGGGCTTGGACCCTCCCTTACTGAAAAGCTCTGAGGCTAATGGACCCAAAAGAAGCCCCTCAGCAGGCCCCTCTCCTTGAATTGCACCCCCAGCCCTGTTCTCACCTTGGTAGAAGATACGCAGTCCCTTGTAGGTGAAAAATTTGCCTGATGACTTCCAAGAGTGAAGAGCAGGAGAAAGCTGAGGGGGTGGGATGTGCAGGTAGGCGGCCAGCAGGGGCACCGCCAGCAGCCCCACCTGGACCCACCACTCCCTCATCCTGTGGGAGAAGCAAAGAAGAGGTCAGTGGAGGGGGGGGGGGACACTGTCCACTCTACTAGCCCACACTAGTGCAACAGAGCAGGAAACTTTGTCCCTCCTGAGCTACTTGGTGACCAAGAACAGTGTAAGGACCCCTGTCTCCACCAGGTAATCACGCACGGCATTTGTTCACCTTTACAATTTTAAGGGGGGGGGGGATATAATTGTTTTAATGTCATCCTCCCTCCTTCCCCACCTTAACCTTCAGCCTCTCTGCCAGCCTGCATCCTGATTCCTGCTGTAAAGTAAAATGACTCTTTATACAAAGTATAATAACTTTAACTTTATACAAAGTAAAATATATAAAGTAAATTTTAAATTTTAAATATATAAAGTAAACTTTACTTTATATAAAGTAAAATGATTATTCAAATACTTTAGGATGTATATACCCCTTTGTTGGTTTTTTTTCAAGGCTTCTCAGAGAAGGGAAAAAAATAATCATTTCCCTCATACTTACACCAACAGTTCTGGTACCACGACACTGGGATCCCCCCCCTTTTTTTCTTAAGAGTGTGTGTGTTGTGTGTGAATACCACAGGTTCCTAAACCAAGAGAAGCCTTCTCATTTTTCCTATTTTCCAAGTGAACCTAATGGTCACTACAGAGCTTTCGGGAAGAAAGTGTTGATGGTAGACTCTGGGATTGGGATGGCGGGCTCCGACAGTCTCAGGTAAGCAGCTTTGTCCTGACCCTGAACTTCTAATCTCCCCCAAGTCTGGCCAGCAGATTATCCTCATGCTTTTCTTAACAGTTTGTGAGGAAGTGTCCATTTATTGAATTTTGTATGAACACACACACACACACACACACACACACACACACACACACACACACACGAGTGATAAATCTGGGCTCTGGTTTTGTCTTTGGAGGTGACGCCCAAACATCCCAGCCCGGGACTAATAAAGTCCAAGGGCGATTTCTCAGCGAAGGCGCGCAGGGGGCTGGACTAGGGCAGTTCCCGTCCTTTCCTGTGTGACCCCCGGTGGAACCAAAGCAGCAGAACAACGCCTCCAAGGAGAACCCGTGTCGTCTGCCCAGCACAGTACCTGTGACCTGGTCACAACCCCACCCATCCCTAACTGACCACCGCACACTCCGCTAAGAACAGCCAAACCGAGGTTCCCCAGCAGCTCTGCCTATGTTTCAGGCATCACTCGGGCTTTTTAAATGTTTTTCATCTCCAAGGTGTCTGTCCCCAAAGCAGTCTGCTTTATCTTTCAAGGTAACAAACGAGGAATGCCGAGACTGTTGCAAAGCGCCAAGTGTTAAACTGGCCCCTATGTGACTTCACCGACACCAGCAGCGGGCTCCGCTCCAAGTCTTTCTGGAAAGGGGAGATGACAAAAAGCACTGGCTTCTTGCTACACCTCTGCTCTCGTGAATGGCACCCCACCACTCCTCGGCACCCACATTTCCCATTCATTTATTCCCGGAGCCGCGGTGACTCAGCACAGAGCCGGGGGAGCGGGCGCGCCGAGGCTGCCCAAAGCCTTGCGTCCCGGGCGCCCCTCTCCTCTCGTACAGGAAAACTAGCAGGGAGCTGCCGGCGCCTCAACCACCTCCGCAAATGCGTCCCTGAACACAGTTACAGGGGTTTTGGTGAAGGAGCAATTTTGAGCGGGCAGAATAGATTGAATCCTTTTTAGACCTAAATCGTCATTATTTGGTGAGCCGGGAATCAAGAGTCTAAATTCCGCAAACCCCTGCAGCACCCTCCCCCGCGCCCGGGAATGAATCAACACCTCGGAGCCGCGATCGCGGCCTTTTTGGAACCAACGTGGTTACTCTTGAACGAGACCGCCAAGCCTGACCCCGCGGCCGCTGCCCGAGGCAGCTTCATGCGCCCACGCTCAGCCACACTGGTCACCTTACGGGCCCTCAGGTCACGTCGCCGTCCTCACCTGCGCCTCCCGGGACTGAAATTCGAAACACATTTGCACCTCGGTGATATGATGTGGAAAATTCTGGCCAAGCCCGCGTGCTAAGTCAGGACACCCTAAGTTAAATAAAGCGCTCTGGAGAGGTCTGGAAACCCGAAATCGCTTTAGGTGTCACCAAGCCACAAACCCTCACTCGTACAAGGCGTTCCCGGGGTTGCACCAGGGTTTAAAAACCCCTAAATTGCGCCAAGGCGGCACAGGGTCTAAATACGCTAAGTTGCGCCACAGCGATACCGGGTCTAAAACCCGTTAAGTCTCGCCGAGGCAACGAAGAGCCTAAAAACCCCAAATGACGCCACGGCAGGTGAATCTTAGATCGCGCACAGCGATACTGGGACCTAAACACCCTAAGTCGTACCAGGCGACACCGGGATTCTGCCCATCCCTACGGGCCAGGATCGGCCACCCCGGACGCTGGGCCGTCTGCGGACCTGAAAGCAGCCCAAGACCCAAGCACACCCACCCCGGGAACCCGCCAGCCGCGTCCGTCCCAGGTCCCTGGCCGCAGCCACACCCCCTGGCACTGTGGCAGGCGCGCACCCACCTGCGCAGGCGGTCACGGCGGACCATGGCGACCCTCAGCCCATGCCGCGGCCGAGCTGCGAGGACGCCGGCGCACGGCCGGCGAAGGGCAGCGGCGGCCAGCAGCCCTGGAGGGCGGCGCCGCTGCCCAGCGGCCGGGCTCCCCAGATAGACGTCGGCTGCCGCACTGCTGCGAGGCGCGGCTGCCGCAGAGGAGGCGCCTGGCCGCCAGCGCGCTCCTGCGCCGTGAGGGGCTCGATGCGCGGCAGCTGCCGAGCCAGTGGGCGCCGGCTTTTAGAGACCACCCGCGCCCCGCCCCGTGCCCGCCCACTGTGCACCCACCGCCCACCGCGCCTGCTGCCTCCGCCCACCGCCCCTCGCCGCCCGGGGCTCACAGTGTCCCCCGCCCCCCACCCCACAGGAAGGCTGCGACACTTACTCTCCACCGCCACTTGGGGCCATGGAAAAGGACATCCCCCCAAGCCTCCAAGACCCCTGGATGTCTCCCCAAAGAATCAATCTCCCCCACTCTGCTGCGCAGACCAGTCACAGGCTGCTCTGCCCAGAGAAACTGTCGTTCCATTTAAGGTGTGGCCTGGATCGGGGGTGCACCAAGCTCGCAGTACCCACACACTGGATGATGCCCCGGGTTCGGGGTACCCAGGCTCAAGGGGTGTGTCAAGGTCAGAGTCCAAGACCCATGGGTGTGCTGAGCTTCTAGTACCCCAGCGCTCATAGGGTGTGCCAGGAGCAGGGTTCCGGGTTCTTGGGATACGCCGGGCTCAGGGTCCCGGGGTCACAAGATATACTGGATTCAGGGTCCCGTGCTAGTGGGGTGCACCAGGCTCAGAGTTCTGGGTTCTTGGAGTGCATCGGGTTCAGGGTCCCGGTTTCACGGTGTGCATCACCGAGCTGGACTATCTTGAGCCCGCTTACTGGGAGCCTGCTGCACGCGGGCTCAAGATAGCCCAGCTCGGGGACACTGTGGTGGCACCTCCCGCGGTCCCATGCGGGTCGGTTCTGAAATTGTGGGAGACCTTAATTTTAGAGCAGTTATCCACCAAAGCCCGTCCCCTCCTCAAATCCCTAAATTACCCCTCAACAACCACAGATACAACCTCGGGTGGGGACATGTTCTGTTGGCCCTAGTTCTAAACCTCACGGGCAAATTCTTAGGGTGGCCAGTCCATCAACAAGGGCAAAACTTGGAGGCAGTCTGATTTCAGATGAGAGTCGGGCAGCTACCTGGTACCACGCACGTTGTCTTTGCTGTAGCACCACGGTCTGTGGTGTACCCGCGCTGCACTTACAGGGATGGCACAGTCGTTACAGCGAAGCGCGCCTTTATCTATTTCAAGCTGAATTAAAAGGCAGGGCCAAGTGGTACAAGTAAAGGGGAAGACAATTTTCTAAGTCCAAGAACCTCTAAAGTACCTTATCTCGTCTCTAAGAAAGGAAAAGCAGGGACTATCACTGGTACTGGAGCTGGGTTTCCGACTGTAATTGAGGCGCACGTCCATCTCTCACCAGCAGGGACGCTGCAGGCTTCGCTTCCACCACTGCGGCAGCGCTGGGTTCGTGCGCCCAGCGCCAAGCGTGCAGTCCAGGACTACTAAACTGTGGGTGCTCCATCCGCATGAGGGGGACATCAGGGCCACGAGAGGCGAGACAAGCCACCAGAGACAAATGTGCCAGTGGCAAGGCTGGATAGAGTCTCAAATCTACGCATTTCCAATTAAGAAAGTCATCATTTAAATGCGTATTTAGCCTCCACGGGCGGCCAGGAAGGAGCCCTGGTGGGCTACGCTTTGCGCTAAGGTTAGGATTAGGGTTAGTTTGGGTTATATAGATCAGTGGTTTAAACCCAAGAGCTGCTCTTGGGTGGATAAGGTGGCACTCTGCTTCCATACAGATTAACACCTTTGGAGACCCTGAGAGGTTCTCTTGTGGTCTATGGGTTCGCTGTGTGCGGGAATGGATTAAAGAGGGGGTGTGGTGGTGGTGGTGGTGGTGGTGGGCCACTGACAGCCAGGGTTACAAACAGAACGAGAAATCCCTTAGCTCTAGGGCTCTGCTCGCCTGTGGCAGGCAGACCATGGTGGCAAACAAGAACTGATGCTTTTTCCCTGATACCATTTGGTTGATGGATTGGCTTCCTCCCCCAACAGGTAGGGGTCTCAACGGCTGACCCCAAATTTTCTCCACCTTTGTGGGGCCGGAGCCCGTCGTGGTACCAGACACAAAGCAGGCCCCTAATAAATCCTGCATGAATAAGTCCAAGAATTTGAGGGCGCACAGGGGAGGAAGTAATTAAGGAGAGGGGGAAGGGTTGTCTTGAATGATGAATAGACATTTACCAGAGAGACAAAGAACATTCCAGTCAGAGGGGTCCGCCTTGCAAGGCCCCAGAGGCGCAGAACTGCGCGACCTTTAGCTAAAACCACCAGTCTTTGGGGCGGGCGCCAGAGAGAGGCGAAAAAGTGGGCTAGGAAAACGATTACATCCTAAAGAGTTTGGAATTTCTCCTGAAGAAAATGAAAAGCCACCGATGGAGTTAAGCCCTTTATGGCCTTAATTGGTTACTTAACGAAATTTAAATTAGTCCCCATACAAGTCAAGGATTACCTATTTTAACTACCTTGTAAGAGCTGAATTAATTACTTAAAATTTAAATCTGTACTTTCTACAGAGAAAAGGATTTCCTATTTTCACTAGCAACAGGGATAATAACCACCTTTGCCTCTTGTATTTTGGGGATTTATTGTCAATGGAACTCTGGGCCCAACAGAAAATTTCACCCTTTCGCATTCAAGGGGAAACCCATTTTCTATTGAATAGACTGAATACTTCACAAAGGGTCTCATTCTGAAAGCTAGGGCAGTTTACCTACAAGTGAGAAGACGGGACAGGAAGGAGTTTAAGAAAGTGGGGAACATATGAGGGGTCAGGGAAAGATCGAGAAGGCCACAGGAATTTTCCTGTCTGGGACTGAGAGATGCTCAGAAAAATTTCCTGGGGAGAAAGAAGACCTGGACCCCAGAATTTGGTTCAGCGGAGAAGATCTTTCTGCCTGGAGGAAACTCCAGCACAAAGCAGGGGCTGAGAGAAAATGCAGAGATGCTTGCTCTCAGTTAAAGCTGAGAATTTGCTTCCCTGAGGAAAATGGCAGCAAAATCAGCAGTAATGCTGCAGAAACCAAACAGTTAAAAGTCTTGTAGCCTGGCCTATGGTCTTGCAGAAGGCACTTCCTCCACTGGGGGAGAATTAGCCCCAGAAATGAACACCCACCCAGAGCACAGAGCCTGGAGGAACCACCCATAAATTCCAGTGCTGCCTCTGGCTCTTCTCAGGTCACCTTTGAGGTCCTGGGCTTCCAGACACCCTGTTTTACCACATCACAGGCTGTGTCAGGCCCCCTACTCCCCAGCAGCTTATCATGCATTCCGATCACATTCCAGTTCTACACAGCTCCATAAGCAGCCCCGGATCCATGCAGAAATGAGCGTGAGAAGTTCTGTGTGTTATCACAGAGCTGTGCATGACTGCAGTGGGGTCGGTATCCTGGGTTCAATGATCCTGCTTTTCTAACTCCCAACTTCAGACCCCTCATGTGACAAACACAAGGACATGCATGGCCTATGGAGACAGGACAGGCTTGGGACTGCCACTCTCAAGAACCATAATTAGCCATTCAGATAAAGGCAAAGAATCCCGGATGGGGGAAAATATGTGTCAGACAGCAGTATGTCAGAGAGAGGCTGGGGTCTCAGTGGACAGGCACAACGGGGTCAAAGGATGTGGCTCCGACACACTCAGTGTAATTGTGACTGTAATTAGAGAAGTTCCCCAAATTGACTAATCCCGCTGCCCCTCCAGTCAGACCTCCCAGACAGTAACTTATTCTGTTCTACAAAGCAGACGGTGAGGGACACACAAACAAGAATTTGTTCAGAGACAATGAAACTGCACTGCAAATCATGTCTGATGGCTGACAGTATAATACAGACATCATGCTGGGAGACACAGAGGGTCAGTGAAAGAGAGGAAGACCCTCAATGAGATGGACTGACACAGTGATTACAACAGGCTTGAGCCTGACAGAGATTGTGAGGATGGCACAGGGCGGGTCGAGGTTCAGATCTGTTGTCATGGGGTTGCTGTGAATTGTAGTCTACTCGAAGGCACTTGACCACAATAACTGTGCATGTAAAGTCCCTGGTGGTACCCTCCTGCCACTCCAGAGTAGAAAAGATGTGTCAGCCTGCTTTCAACAAAGATCAGACCCTAGGAAGCCCCGGGCAGTGCTGTCACTGGGGACTGCTGAGGTCAAATCAACTCCACTATGGTAGTTCTACTATGAGCAATGCTCTTCACACCCCTTCTCCCCAGTCCAACCAACAGCCTGGCAGGGTGAGCATGTCCGTTCACGTTTTGTGGAGAAAGAAAGAAAGATACAGCTTCGCAGAGCTGAGAGTTGGGGTGTGGAAGACTCAAAACTGGCTGCAGGCATGCTGGTCCAAAGCTGGCATTCTCTCCACCACACCACACTGCCTCCCTGTTTGGAAGAAGTGGGCAGCCTTTGCTGGAAGAAAAGCAGCCTTGTGGAGGGGCTGGGGAAAGGAAGCGTGTTAGCAATCCTCAAATATTTATGGAAGCAGTATTAAGACATTTTCTCCTGCATGTCTCCAATGAGTGGAAATTCTAGAGAAACAGATGTTGATTCAACATAAAGAATTTTCCAACGGTCAGTCAGGCTGTTTAGAGAGACAAGGAGGCTAGGCTGCTGTGGGATTCGAAGAGTCTGAGCTCTGCCTAAGTTCTGGGTCAGCATGCAAGCGGAGTGAGTGATCTGTGAGGTCTGATTCCAACAGACAGAAGCCAATGCTCGGAGTACTTTTGGAACTTGGCCTCGCTTACCCTTCTATGTGAGGGACAAACCCACAATTAGGTCTTCCCCGGGTCCCCCTCAGCCCAGAGATCTCTACCCAATGAGCTGTTTGATGCTGAAGACAAATGTTAGAAGATATCAACACAATCATGCCAGCTGCCTTCTCATCCATACATAACCAACATAGTCTAGAAGGGGCTGGAATCGTTCCCCTTATTCAGGTTGTTTCAGATAAAATTCCTGGGCTGTGAGAAGTTCAAAAGAGGAAAGAAAGAGGTGAGAAACAAAGGAGCTGCATATTCTATTCAACAGGCTCAGTGAACTCAATCTGTTTCCAGATTCCAGTCTACAGAGACAGGACCCTCTAGAATCTTCACAGACACTCTCTGCATTCCTGATCATATCCCATAATCCTCTATCTGCTACTCCTGCACCCTGTATCTTATCCATGCACCCAGATAAACAGTCTGAAGGATTCCAACGAAATAACGGTCCTGCATTTTTATCACCCTTTACGCCTTCTCATAGCCTATCTTATCAGAGGTTTTGTAAAGCTCCTTAGGGAAATCAGCCCTTTTCGTTCAGATCTGCACACATCTCACCACTGCCTAGACTATTTCCTAGATTCCAGTGTGGGAGAAAGGACTACAGCACCCAACTCTCTCTGCTCCCGGATTATTCCCCTGCATGGATGATACTGTTGTTGTTATGGACCATCGAGTCCAAGCTGGGCTGTAGTTGACCCTCCAGCAGGTCTTCAGAGGTGATGAATGGCACAGGACATTGCGCATCTTGCTCTCCTGGAGCAACCGGAACCGCGTGCCTTCAGATCGGGAGCACAGCTCCTCACCACGAGGCCAGCAGAGCTCCCTGGCACGCTGTTCTCTAGCAACGACTCCTGGAGATGAAGTGAGAGTCCCTGACCCGCCTGGGAGAGTCCACCCCGAGGCAAGTGCTCCTCCAGCCTTCAGCTGCTCTCCTCCCCTAGCCAGCGCCCCTGGCTGCACACCCCACTGCATGTGGCCTCGCCCCCAGCACCCACAGAACTCGCTCGTCCCTGATGCACCTGCCCCGGAGGCTGCCCCTTGTCCTTGCCCTTCAAGCAATGGGTCTGCGCAATGGTCAGCTCTCTGACCACGGGGCGGGGTCAGTGTGGGAAGAGCCGGGCTCGTGTCCTGGAGGACCGTGGGGAGTGCGCGCTGTGGGCACATGGCAGGTGAAGTCTCCGCCTATGTCGCGGCTCCTTCACATTCTGGGCCACAGGAGCCAGGTCAGCGCGGCCTCGTCCACCGCGGACTCTGCCGCGTCCTCCGGCCTCCGAGGCTGCTCCTCCTCCATCTTGGCCCAGAGAGTGGAGAGGTTCACTCCTCCTCACCCCCATTTCCTACCTGATCCAATCAAGTCTTGGGCTACAAGACTTCATGTTTGAAGGAATCAAATGTGCATCCACTTCCCAAAGCTCAGGATTATTAATCTTATATATGTTGGTTGTTGTTATTATGTGCCCTTGAGTCGCCCGCGACTCATAGCGACCCCATGCACAACAGCCCTAAACCCTGCTCTGTCCTGCGCCAACCACACCGCCTCTGACACTCCCATCCTGATTACCCCAGTCACCGAATCAATCCACCTCATAGAGGGTCTTCCCCTCCTGCCCTGTCCCTCCACCCTCCCAAGCATGATGTCCTTCTCCAAGGACCTGTCTCTCCTTGCAACATGACCAAAAATTCCTAATCTTAACTGGGTCCTCGGCGCTCCTGGCTGTGCGCTAGAGCGTCACCTGCAGCCAAACATGTGCTGCTGCCTTCTCCCCGCCAGGTGTGGGTGCCACCTATCGCACAGGGTGTGTCATAGCAGGCTGTGCTCCCACTCTGAGTACTTTTACTTTCATTGTTGTTGTTGATTGCTGTCAAGTAGAGTACAACTCATAGCGACCCCATGAACAAAAGATCTGAAGCCTTTCTACAACTACCATTGTTTCTCCAAGTTCATAGAGTTTCTAGAGACCTGTTGTTTAGGAACTAGGTGCCACTCCTGCTTCCAATTATGACCCCTTAAAACCATGTTTTGATGATTGTTGATTGTGTAGTCTTTCGCTGACCCTCTACATTTCCAAGCGTGATATCCTTCCAAGAAATAGCCTCTCCTAGCAGCATGCCGATAGTATGAGAGATGAGGCTTCAACATCCTTGTGAACACCCTGGCTACACCTTTTCTAATACATATCTGTTAGTTCTTTTGATTGTCCATGGGATATTCACGACTCTTCTCTAACACCACAGTTCAAAAGCATCAATTCTTCTTCTGCCATCCTTATTCACTGTCTAGCTCTCAAATGCATAGCAAGTAATTGAAAAGACTATGAACTGGATCAGACTCACCTTAGTCTTCAAACTGACATCATTGCTCTTCAGTATTTTAGGGCTATCTTTGACAGTGGCCTTGTGCAAAATAATATATCTCCTTATCTCTTGACTGCTAGTACCAAATGTATTGATTGTGGATCCAAATAAGATGAAATTGTTGACAGTTTCAATTCTTTCTTTATCATGATGTTGCCTAGTGCCTACTGCTAAGGACCTTTGTTTTATTGGTGTTGAGATGTAATCTAGATTCAAGGCTGTAGTCTTTGATCTTCTGCCACAAGTGCTTCAGGTCTTCCTCACTTTTAGCAAGCAAGTTTGTGTCATTTGCATAATGTAGGTTGTTGAAAAGGCTTCCTCTGATCTTGATCCCACATTTTTCTTCATAATTGCAGCTTCTCAAATTATTTGTTCAGCACACAATGAATATGTATGGAGAAAATATATAACCCTGATGCACACCCTTTCTGATTTTAGGCAATGAGTATTCCTTTGTTCCATCAGACAACAGCTTCTTGGTCTAGGTATAGATTTCGTGTTAGCACCAATAAGTGCTCTGGGGTTCCCATTCTTCTCAATATTAGCCTTAACTTGTGTGATCCACACAGTCAAATGCCTTGGTATAGTCATTAAAACACCGAGACATCCTTCTGGTACTCTCTGCCTTCAGCCAGGATCCATCTGACATTTAGCAGTGATATCCCTGGTGTCACAGCCTCTTCTAAATCCAGCTTAAACTTCTGGCAGTTCTCTGTCAATGTACTGTTCTAGTTGTTTTTTGTGGGGGATGATCTTCAGCAATACTTTGCTTGTGTGTGATATTGATGTTGTTATGTGGCATCGAGTTGCTTGCAACTCATAGCGACCCTATGTACAAGAAGCCCTAACCCTCCTCTATTCCTTGCCAATCTCACTGTCTCAGACATGCCTATCCCCATTACCCAGTGACGGAATGAATCCATTTTATCAAGGGTCTTCCTCTCCTTCACCATCCCTCCTCCCTCCCAAGCATGATGGCCTTCTCCAAGGACTGGTACCTCCTTGCAACATGTCCAAAGTATGTCAGATGAAGCTTCAGAATCCTTGCCTCTAAGGAGCAGCCTGGCTTCACCCTCTCCAGGACAAACTTGTTCTCCTAGCAGTCCATGGTATATTCAGTACTCTTCTCCAGCACCAAAGCTCAAAGGTGTCAACTCTCCTTCTATCATCCCTAGTCAATTTCCAACTCTCTGAAGCATAGCAACTAATGACAAAGACCATGGCCAGGCACACCTTAGTCTCCAGTCTGTTCAATAATTTCCACCTTCTTTGGATCACCTTTATTGGAAAAGAGAACAATGGATCTCTTCTAGTTGGTAGACCACGGAACTGTCCTCCAAACTGCTTGGCGTAGACTAGTGAGCAAGTCCAGAGTTGCATGTGTTAGTTGAAACATTTGAAACATGTCAATTGGTATCTCATCTATTCTTCTGGGCTTTTTCCCCCCCAGTATCTTCAGTGCAGCTTGAACTTCTTTCTTTGTTACCATTCACTGGCTCTTGTTCATATTGTACTTCCTAAAATTTTTCCATGTCAACCAATTCTTTTTGGTATAGCAATTCTGTGTTTTCCTTCCAACTTCTTTTAATGCTTCCTGGATTATTCAAAATTTTGCCCACAGTATCTCTCAATCTGGTGACACAAAGCTTAAATTTGTGTTTAAGTTCTTTCAGGTTGACCAAACAAATTCTTCCTTTTTTACTCCTCAATTCTAAGTCTTTGGACATCTCATTATGATAGTTGGCTTTGTCTTCTCAAGCTGCCCTTTGAAATCTTCTGTCCAACTTCATCTCTTCCCTTTGTTTTGGCTTCTTGACACTCTAATGTAATATTCATAGTTTCTTCTGATATCCATTCTGGTTTTTTCTTTCTCTTCTGTCTTTGTGATGACCAAATTTTGCTCTCTTCACATATGATATTCCTTATTTCACCCCAAAGCTCTTTTGGTATTCAATCACGGATGATCAATGCCTTAAACCTGTTTTTAAGATGATTTTTTAATTCAGGTGGGATAGATTTAAGGTCAAAAGATTACAGTGTTGGAAACCCTACGAGGCAGTTCTGGTCTGTCACAGAGGGTCACTTTGTATGAGTCAGAGGTGACTCATCAGTGGTGAGTTTTGTTGTGTTTTATTTGTTTTTGCCACTTTGCCTACCTAATACAAAACTCCTATTCATTGATCATATATTAGGACACAAGCAAGCCTTACAAATTAAAAAACATTGAAATAATAACACAAAGTATTTTTTTTCAGACCACAGTGTCATAAAAGTAGACATTAACAACTAGAGGATAAAGGATAAAAAAAGTCACCCACGTGGAAGCAAAATAGCACCCGGCTTGAGCACTATTACATTAACAAAACAAAGAACAATAACCACATGATCCTATCAATTGATCTAGAAAAGGCCTTTGAAAAAATTCAACACCCATTCCTGATTAAAACATTCAGTAAAAAGGGAGCTCTGGTGGCCTAGTGGCAAGAAGCTGCACTGCAATCCCGAAGGCACGTGGTTTGAATACACCAGATCCTCTGCTGGAGAAGGAGGGACAATCTCCTCTTGTGCCAGTTGGATTCGATTTGACGGCGCACAACAAGAGGGGGGAGGGGAAGAGGAAACTAGGGTCAAAACTCAGTAAAATAAGAATAGAAGGGAATTTCCACAACATAATGAATATCTGCATGCAAAACTAAGAGCTAACATCATTCTCAATGGAGAAAAACTAAAGATATTCCCCTTAAGAACAGGGCCCAAACAAGGATGCTCACTATCAGCACTCTTACTCAATATTATGTTGAAAGTACTTGTTAGGGCAATAATAGAAGAGAAGGAAGTAAGAGTTATCCAAACTGGCAAAGAGGTTGTAAGACGGTCGCTATAGGCAGATGATAGGTTAGTGTAGTGAAACACCAGAAAGACTTAACAAAAAAACCCCAAACAAACCATATTAGAAATGTTATTGTTAAGTGCCAGTCGAGTTGCAGGCGACTCATAGCGACCCTCTGAAGGAGAGTCCTTGATGCTTGGGTGCCTCTCTCCAGGTTCATAGGGTTTCTGGAGGCAAGCTATTACGGAAGTGGAAGCCACTCCCCTTTCCAAGCTTGTTTTAATTGGGGAGCTCCACCCCACTCTCTGTCTGCATTGGGTAACCGACCATTAATTCATTTGACACATCATGTCACAGTGTTCAGCCTCACAGCAACCACAAGTTACCGCGGTATGGCAACTTGTACATCAGGGCTACACGGCCTAGAGGAATGTCTGAGCAAAAACAATGAAAGACAGGCCCTAGGGCTGCGGATTAAAAGTCACCCACCTTTGGCTTGGTAGCCTCGCTTTCTGTCCACTGGGCCAGCTGATCTCGCTCTCTGTGTTGATGTTATTGTTGTTAAGTGCCGTGGAGTCGCAGGCGACTCATAGCAACCCTATGAAGGAGAGTCCTCAATGCTTGGGTGTCTTTCATCCTCTCTCCAGGTTCATAGGGTTTCCAGGGGCAAACTATTATGGAGACTAATTTAGTAGAGTGGAAGAGCAATATCTTAAAATCAGTGAGATTTCTCTAAGCAACAAAGAAAACGTGGGAAAAACAACCTAAGAAAGCTATGCCATTTACAACAGCTAACCCCAGGATTAAATACTTAGAAGTAAACCTACCCAGAGACACAAAAGAAACACCACTAAAAGAAATAATAAGAGACCTAACTAAATGGGAAAATATTCCCAGTTCATAAATAAGAAGACTCAACATAGTGAAAATTACAATCCTACTAAAAGCGATCTATATATTTAATACAAACCCAATACAGATACGAAACTCATTCTTTAGAAGGACAGAAATAGCTATTGACAGTTCTATTTGGAAAGGAAAAACACCCCAAATAAGCAAAGCTGTTCTGAAAAAAATAAAAATGAAGTGGAAGGTATAATGCTTCCTGATCTCAAAACCTACTGCGCAGCTGTAGTCACCAAAACAGTGCAGTATTGGTACAATGACAGACACAGAAACCAATGGAATAGAGTCAAGAACCCAGAAATTAGCCCATCTACCTACAGTCAATTGGTATTTTAAAAGGAATCAAAACCTATCAAATGGGGAAATGACAACCTCTTTAAAAAATGGTGCTGGCAAAACTGGACATCTCCTTTCAGAAAACTGAAACAGGGTCCACATCTCACACCAAACACAAAAAAATCAACTTTAGGTATATCAGGGGTAAAGCCCAAAAACATAAAGATCATAAGAGGCAAAATGGAACCAAACTTAGAAGCCAAATCCTGTGTATCTGTATAAATGGACTTGGAAATACAGCCAGAAATGCACAGCTAGGAGAGGATAATATTGATTAATGGGACCTTCTAAAAGTCCCCTGTGTGTATATATATCAAAAACTTTTCCCAGAGGAGCTCTGGTGGCCTAGTGGCAAGAAGCTGCACTGAAATCACAGAGATATGCAGTTCGAATCCACCAGATGCTCTGCCGGAGAAGGAGAGGCCATCTCCTCCTGTACCAGTCAGAGCCAATCTGATGGTACACACACACACACACAAACAAAATTAAAATAATAAAATAAAAAATCAACAGTAAAAAAAATATTTTAAAAACAAGAAATAAAACCAAAAACTTTTCCCAATAGGGTGAAAAGAAAAACCTACTGACTGAGAAAAAAACATTTGGCAATGACATTTTGGACAAAGATCTCATAATGAAAGTTTACATACCACTCCAGGGCCAACATAGGAAAAAGACTAATAACCAAATAACAAAATGGGCAAAAGACATGAAAAAACTTTTCATAAAGATGACATTCGGATGGCCAACAGACATATGAAGAAATGCTCAAAATCACTGACCATCAGAGAGATGCAAATCAAAACAACAATGAGATACCATCTCACCCCAGTTGTGGTAGCAAAGTTCAACAGGACAGCAAGCAACAAATGTTGAAGAGGATATGGAGTGATTAGAACTCTAATTCACTGCTGGTGGGATTGTAAAATGGTACAACCACTCTGGAAGGCAGTTTGGCACTTCCTCAAAAAGCTGAACACAGATTCCTTATGACCGAGTTAGTGCACTGCTAGGAATATACCCCAAGGAAGTAGAACTGCGACACAAATGGAGATTTGTATGCCTATGTTTATAGCAGCACTATCCACAATAACAAGATAATGGAAACAGTCCATCTGCTAACCAACAAACAAACGAATTGAGAAATTGTGCTACAAGCACACAATGAAATACTACGAAGCACCAAGAAACAAGGATTTTGTAAAATACTAACAACATGGGAGTCTAGAGAGCATTATGCTGAGTGAAAGAACTCAATCTCCTAAGGACAAATACTGCATGAGACCCTTATTATAAAAATAAAAGGGTAACCAGAGTGATGTGTATGAATGTTCAAGAGGGGGAAGGGGAAAGGGGACAGAAAGGAGAGTGGAAATCACAGAGGATCACAGAGTTTGGTGGGTGAAGGGGGACAGGTTGAAGGAATAGGATAAATTTAATGAGGACTGGAGAAGATGAGTATAATAATAACAATATAATAATAGGCAAATAAAATGGTAATTAATTATATGGAATACAATGTATATGAATGTATGAAACACAATGTAAATGAAAGACTGCATAAAGCACAATGCTCATGAAGGAAACAATGTATATGAATTATTATATGCAAACCAATTTTTAAAATTGCTATTGAGAAGCAATGATATCAGTCTAGCGTTCAAGGTGAGTCTGATCCAGACCATGGTCTGTGCACTTACTTGCTATGCATCAGAGAGCTGACAATGACCAAGGATGACAGAAGAAGAATTGATGTCTTTGCGGTGTGGTGCCGGAGAAGAATCTTGAGCATACCATGGACTGCCAAGAAACCAAACAGGTCTGTCTTGGAGAGGGTGACACCAAGTTTTCCTTGGAGGCTAGGACTTTGCAACTCCATCTTGCATACTTTGTGCATGTGGCCAGGAGGGACCAGATCCTTGGAGAAGGCCATAGTGCTTGGAAGGACAGCACAGGAGAGGAAGACCCTGGATGAGATAAATTGATACAGTAACTGGGGCAACAGGAATGGGTGTGTTGGAGTCAGACTGGCTCAGAACAGGGCAGGCTTCAGAGCTGTTGTACATACGGTCACTATGAGCTGCATGCGACTCAACAACATTCATTGCTCAACACTGTCCTCTCCTGTGGTAAATCTCCCCATAGCAGCAGTCACTCCTCACTCGGTGCTCCCTGTGTTTCTTGTCCACAGGCCAGTGGTGACCCTTGTCACCCTGTGTGTGATGATAAGGTTTTCACAGCTGCCTCATCCCTCCTACCATACCACTGGGCTTCATGAAGACAGAGAGGGCATTGCATTTCAGTATCTCACGTGCCAACTCTGCATTTTATAAGAATGACGACAGTAAACAGTAGCAAACATCTGTTGAACACTGTATACCAGGTACAACTGGCCAATAGGGATTTGTAAATGATAATTATTACAGAGCTTGTAAGAGGTGGGGGCAGGATTTGAACTCCTATGTCTGTTCACATTTACCTATTTGTGAAGAAGATTTATGGAATTAAAACACATAGTTGAAAATTATTAATCTATTTTTAAAAGGCTCAGTGTTTGAAAAGTTTATTTTTTAAGGAAAAACATATTTTGCTTACAAAAAAAAAACACCCAAAGCCACTTACAGTGACCTTCCCTGGCATTTCCAAGGCACTAAATCTGGATGAGGGAGCTCTGATGGCTTAGTTATAAGGAGTTGCTCTGGCATCCCAAAGGTAGGCAGTTCAAATCCACTAGCTGCTCCATGGGAGAAAGATGGACAATCTTCTCCTGTGTAATTTACAGCCTCTGAAAACTCACTGTAGGGTCAACTCTGAGTTGGTTCTGACTCGACAGGACACAACAAATCATTGTGAGAGGAAGCTCCCTTTCTCCCTTCAAAATGACCCTTGGATCCACTAGCCCGTGCATGCATGGTAACTGAGCCTTCCAACTTAAGCTACTAGCTGTGGTTTATCTGGTTTTGGCAAAGAAGGCCATATCAATACTTGTGGAATTATCCTTAATGAAAAACCAATCATAATACTATTCTCTGTAATCTGTTATTATACGGATGTCATGATTATATTTGCTAAAAGACTTAGATATTGTAAGCTAATAATGAGATTTCCCCTGGGGGAAAAAAAAGAGAGAGAGAGAGAAAGAAAAAAGCCAACGCAAACTTCTTCTGAGTAAGTAGGAGGATGAAAAACTCTCAACTGGGTAGGGAGGGGGAAGTCACCACAGAATGTTCGAGAAGTGAACAAAGGTCTAAATATTAAGTGGTGTGAGGTCTAGATGAATTGCTATCTGTAAAGCACTTGGAAGGGTGAGTGAAATATAGGACCCCAAACCCAAACTCACTGCCACTGATCCCATCTCTGGAGCTAATGTCACACTGAGCTGGCCTGGGGTTTCCAAGGCTGTGACCTTCATACAAATAGGTTGCCATCTCTTTCTCCCAGGGAGGAGCGAGTAATTGGAGCAGCCACATTTCAGTCAGCAGAGGAGCATTCACCCTCTGGGCCATCAGGATCCTCAGAATCAATCCATCCATCCATCCATCCATCCATCTATCCATCTATCCATCTATCCATCTATCTATCTTCCTTTCTCACTCTTTCCCTTCCTACCTCCCTACTCCCTCCCCACCAGCCATCAAGTGGGAACCAACTCCCAGTGGACCCTCCATTAAGATTCCAAGGCTGTAAATTGTCCCTCGGACCTGCTCATGGATTCAAACTGCTGAAGAGCCGTGGCCTTTTCATTCAGCAGCTCAGCTCCTTATGGGTTACATCTGAAGACTCTGTATGTGGTTTTTTAAAATGGGTTTCTGCATACTAATATATATTGTGCTTCATCCAAGTACACTGTGTTTTATAGAACTACTATTGATCAATGCCCTTTTTTCCATTCATGTACATTGTGTTTTCTACCTTCATTCATTTTCTTCATTCATTCATTTGTTGTTATGTGTTAAGTCTACCATGACTCACAGTGACCCTGTGAATGAGATTCAAACTTTGCCCTGTCTCGTTTTGCCCTCGTCGTCTCTGATATGTCTGAGCCCATTGCTACAGTCACTCAGTCTGTCCGGCTAGTTGAGGGTTTCCCTCGTGCCCCACACCTTTCCCAGCACAATGTCTTTTTCCAAGGATTGGCTTCTCTTGGAAACATGTTTACAATACATGTTTTAGGGAAGACCCTCTATGAGGTGGATTGATTCAGTGACTGGGATAATCGGGATGGGTGTGTCAGAGGCAATGCAATTGGCACAGGATAGAGCAGAGTTTAGGGCTGTTGTACATAGGGTCGCTATGAGTCGCAGACTCAACAGCACATAACACAACAATAACAACCTTAGCATATGTTAATTACTATTATTGTTAAGTTGTTATTGATACTAAGAACTTCCAGTAGCTTGCAATCCAGTGGCTGTTGTTGCTAGGGACCCTTGAGATAGTCACCCCATGTACACCAGAATCCCACCCACCTGACCATTCCCAATCATTACAATCACCAGAATCCCACCCACCTGACCATTCCCAATCATTACAATCACCAGAATCCCACCCACCTGACCCTTCTCAAGCCTCACAATCACCAACATTCCACCCACCTGATTTTTTCCAATCCTTGCAATCACCAGAATCCCATCCACCTGATCCTTCCCAAGTCTCACAATCACACTGCTGGGCTCAGGTCTGCAACCACTGTGTCAGTTCATATCCTTGAGGGTCTTCAGATTTTTTTTAGGGTCCTCGCCTGATTCAGGCTATGGTCTTCTCAATCATCAGCTATGCATCAGAGAGCTGGACAATAAATAAAAGAGGACAGAAGAATTGATGCCTTTGAGTTGTGGTGCTGGAGAAAAGTGCTGAGTACTCCATGGACTGTCAAGAGAACAAACAGGTGTGTCTCGGGAAAGGGAAGCCAGAGTGCTTGGAGGCAAAGATGGTGACGTTTTGTCTTAGATACTTTGGGCATGTTGCTAGGAGAGATATTTCTTGGAGAGGGACATCATGCTTGGAAAGATCAGTGAAGACAGGAAGACCCTCAGAGAGGTGGACTGACATGGTGACTTCAGCAAGGGGTTCTAATATATGAGAGCTGAGAGGATGATACAGGACAAGGTACGGTTAGGGTGGTTGTTCATAGGGTCACTGTGAGTTGTACTCTACTCAACTGCACCTAACAACAGTAACAACACCACTTGCTCTGGTGGCCTAGTGCAAGAAGCTGCACTGCAATCCTGAAGGCATGCAGTTCAAATCCACCCACTGCTCTGCAGGAGAAAGACGAGTAGTCTCCTCCCATGCAATTAACTGCCTCTGAAAACCACCAGAGGGTCAGCTATGGGTTAGTTCTGGCTTGATGGCACACACCAACAATAACTTTTCCCCATATGATGTCTTTCTCCAGCAACTGACCCTTCCTGATAACATGCCCCGTGTACATGAGGTGCAATTTCACCATCCTCACCCCTAAAGAGTATCCTGGCTTCACTTCTAAGACGGACTTGGCATTCTAGTTCCATTTTCTTCACCCACACCACAATTAAAAGCATAAATTCTCTTTCAGTCTTACTTATTTGTTAGTAGAGATACACATATAAACAGATAACAAGTACTGTGATAAATAAACAGCTATGAACAAAGTTCTAGGAGAATTCCCAAAGAGAAAGTCTACCAGGGTGTAGGGGTAAGGGTGAAGACTTAAATCAGGAGGGAAGGTCCACATGACAGAGGAATTAGCACGTAGCAAGGTACTACAACTGTCCCCCTGGAGGGGCGGCAGCACCAGCCACTTCCTGTCTACACAAATATTCGTTGGCAAGTCTTTTACTACTAAAGCCTCGAGTTCTTAGAATCTACCGTGTTTACAATGTCCACACAGTTCCAAGCATTGCTTCATCCCTGTCACCGGGATGGAGCCAGGGCCGCTAAACAACAAAGCTCCCACAGATGACATCAGAGGATGGAGTAGGAGCTGATGAAGGTGGTGCAACCCAGTTCTCAGAGGAAGCTGCCTTTGCTCCTGTTCCTACCCAGACGTCCAACAGGAGTAATCAGACTTCACGAGGCGCAAGCACATTCCCCACCCTCCAAACTCTGATTCCCTCTCAGAGCAGAGAAGAAACTGTTAAGTGCTGATGTGGAGGTGGTACACTGAGCAAAAGGAAAAGGGTAGGCGGAGGCAGGCAGGGTCCAACTTGGCGACATTGCCCAAGAAGACCCACCTCTTTCCTTTCAACCCTTGCCAGGTGTCCAACACACTAACCCAGTGTTTCCCAAGCCAAACAACATGAAGGCTGCTTAAAGGTCTACATTCCTTACTACAAGCCATTAACTTTCTGCAGGCAAAACATTTCTGTTTCTCTAGTTCTTCAATGGAGTGAAGATACTTTCTGTGTGTGGTTTACTCTGGGCTAGTGAAATAAGGGCAGCTATTCGGATGGGAATAACTAATGAGACATATAAAGGGGGGAAATTCCAAGATGAGCAGAGGGACACAGTTGGTTGGCATGAAATAGATACGATGTTTTGGAAGACAGTTTTTTAAGAGCTATCAAAAGTGACCCAGCAATCCACTTTGTCCAATTTCTCCTGTCTATCCCAGGCACAGGTATAAGGATGAACAACTTGTATTATTTGGGGTAACATACATCTAGAAGAAATATAGGTACCAACTTATAAAGTAGCCTAACAAGGAGAGATTTCCAAGGTTATAAAAACAAAAACAAATACCCCAAGTTAGAAGTATAAAAATCCTGTATCTTCATGTATCAAAGTACTGTGTTTCTAACACTGACGTATTTGTATAAACATTAGAAATTCCTGGAAAGACCTTCCTGTAATGAATAAGGCTGCAGGGAGATTTGTTTACTTGAGTTTTCTTGTTTGAAATTTAAATTTTAATGCTTTTAAGGTCACTTCTACACATCCCCTATTTCTCACTACTACCTTACATCCTTTGCTCCCCCTCCCCTGCCCCCAGTAATTTATTGTCTAATTAATTTCTTGTCTAAATTCAAGTGAGAACAGGAATGGCAGTGCAGTGGGAGGGATGAGTTTTGGTTCTGCTTTCTATTTCTATTCTATGAACATATATTGTGGGTTTGGTTTGGTTTTTATTTTTTAATTTTATGGATTTGCATATAATCATCTACATTGTGTTTTGTACATGTACTTTGTGGGTTTCTTTTTCCTTTTTAATTTTTTGTAATTGATTAGAATACAATGATTTGTTTAGACTGCGTTTCATTCATGTACATTGCGGGTTTTTTTTTTGCCCCTTCCTCCACCCATCAAAGTCTGCGCCCCTGTGATTTTCCCCCCTCTCTACTCTCAGCCCCCTGACTCCCTTTGACTCCCTTCTCTTTCCTCTTTGAATATCCATACACATCTGATTGGTTAGCCTTGTTTTTACCATAAAGGTCTTATACCGTATTTTGAACAAATATTACTTTTACAAGTTAAGGGAGAGTAGGGGAACGATTAGTCTCTTTCCTGGTCTAACAAAACAAAAACAGGAGCAGCAGCGTCAATTTAGATCCAATACAATCCAGCTGGGGAGCCTTGGTGACGACAAGTCGGAGCTGACAGCAGGTTTTCAGAGTCAGTAAATCACACAAGAGGAGATTGAGCGTTATCTCATGAAGTAGCTGGTGGATTCAAACCGTGTGCCTTTGGGTTGGCAGCACAACTCCTTACCACTAAGCCACCAGAGCTCCATAGTTGTATCTCTAAGGAAGTTGAGATATGGTGAGGAATTGCTCTGCTAACCCAAAGTCATGCAGTTTGTGTCCACCAGCTGCTCCACTGGAGAAAATGGGCCATCTCCTTCCATGCAATTTACTGCCTCTGGAAATTTGCTGCAGGGTCAGCTATTTCCGACTGGATGGTAAACAATGACAAACAACAATATACAACCCGCTTCTGGGTTTTCCGGTGACAGTAAGCATGCCTGGTGAAACCCACAGCCGAAATGGCCTCAGGCCCCGATCGGCACCAAACCACTGCCGTCAAGTGGATCCCACTCATAGTGCCCTGTAGGTCAGAGTCAACATCCCCAGAGAGCTTCCAAGGTCACAGTCTTTACAGATGCAAGCTGCCACATCTTTCTCCAGGAGAGAAGTGGATGGATTCAAACTCCCAACCTTTCTGCCAGCGGCTGAGCACGTCACCACTCGGTGCACAGTGTACCACTAGGAGTCCTCGTGATTGACTACTGCATTTAAAACAATGCCTGATCGAACATTCTACTCCTTCAAGATCTATCCTTATGGGCTCAAAGTGACAACAGCAAGTGCATAGATGGGACCCTTACAGGGCAGGGAGTTTATGTTTATGGTGGAAGAGCAGCTAAGAAAAGGCGCATAAGACTGGTTGTGCAGTTTGGAACATGCAATCAGTGCCTCTGAATTGCACAGATAGAAACTGTTGAATTGTGTATGATTCGCTGTGTATGTTCTTAGTCACAACAAAATAAATTTGAGAGGGGAAAAAAATGAAAAGACTACCCAGGCTCCTTATTCCTCCTTTTCCCACCAGGGAAAATTGAAAATTGCTGCCTGTGGGTTATCACATAGGCAGCGCTCAGTCGAACTCGGTGGGAGTCCAAGTGTACTCACGGTCCTCCTGGCGAGTCTCATTCTCAACGCCTGCGAGTTAATTCCATCTCCTCCCTGTGTGAGGACCAGCTGTACAGGAAGCAGGAATCAACACCTGAGGTACATGGAAACCAAGGTCCTGCTCCAGGGCCAAGGTCTACCAGACAGTCCTATCCTGGCCCTCGGTTTCCACAGTTAACTTGAAGATGATACTAGAAATCTGACCATCTGCAAACTAAAGATTTACCTTCAAATCAGAACAAGGAACATTTCCAAAGGAAACCGTCTCCTGGTTTTGGCAGCAGCTAAAAGACAGACTGTTACAAGAATCCTGGATGCCCTCTGTACTTCTTCATCTGTTGGAAATTCTTCCGTTGAATGAAATTATTTATTTGGCTGGTATTTCAGAAAGTTTCTCATATGTGGTTGGAATGGTAGAAAATGTAACATGGTACTAAATTGAAGAGACTGGGCCCTGAATAAAGTCAGATCCATGACCTACTCAATTCTTTGACTATTTCTTAAAAAAAAAAGAACAAAAAGCAGCTTCTGTGACCACCTAGGTAGTTACATCCCATGTGTAACCCTATCTTACTGCATTCCAAATAGCTCCTTATGCCTGCCACAATTGTTAGTTTTCCCCTGGGAATCCATTGAGTTTGCTCAGGTAGGCAGGATCATTTCTGTTGCTGACCACAGGCTCCAAAGAGCTTATAATCTAGTGGAAGAGATAGACACACACACACACACTTGGTAGAGGGTGAGGCATAGATAATATGTTATTGTTGTTGTTGTTATGTGCCGTCGAGTCGCTTGCGACTCATAGTGACCCTATATGTACAACAGCCCTAAACCCTGCTCTATCCTGTGCCAATTCCACTGCCTCTGACACACCCATCCCAATTACCCATCACTGAATCAATACACCTCATAGAGGGTTTTCCCCTCCTCCGCTGTCCCTTTACCCTCCCAAGCATGATGTCCCTCTCCAAGGACCTGTCCCTCCTTACAACATGTCCAAAGTATGTCAGACGAAGCCCCAGAATCCTTACCTCCAAGGAGTAGCCTGGTTTAACCCTCTCCAGGATGAATCTATTTGTTTTCTTGGCAGTCCATGGTACATTCAATACTCTTCTCCAGCACCACAGCTCAAAGGCATCAATTCTCCTTCTAACTTTCCTAGTCATTGTCCAACTCTCTGATGCATAACAAGTGATTGCAAAGGCCATGACCTGTATCAGGCAGACCTTAGTCTCCAGAGAGACACCATTTCTCTTGAGTACTTTAGAGAGGTCCCTAACAGCAGACTTTCCCATCACAATGTTTTTTTATTTCCTGGCTGCTGGTGCCAAGAGTGTTGACCGTGGATAAGATAGGAGCTTTAAATCAAGAAATAGTGAAGGCAGCATCATGAAATACCAGAGAGCTCAGGAAAAGGGCACCAAGAAGAAGCAGCATTTGCTTGGACTTAAAGAGGAAGTAGAATTTTGCTATATCAAAGTCTTAAAGAACATTCAAAGGTAGAAAAATAGTGGAAGAAAATGAACTGAATATTCCAAGAAAAAGCATAGTTGGGCACATAAGATCGAAAAACATCTTGGAGAATCCTATCTTTAAGACAGACTATTATCCTATGGGATATTATTCACGGGGAGCTTTGGTGGCTTAGTGGTAAGGAATTGTGTTGTCAGTACAAAGGTGTGTAGTTCAGATTCAGCAGCAGAAAGATGAGAAATCTCCTCCGGTAGGATTTACTGTCTCTGAAAACCTATTGGAGAGTCAGGTATGGGTTGGTTCTGACTCGATGGTCAGACGCAATAATTACTCCATGGGAAGGTGAATATTTTTTTTCTAAGCAACATAATGGATAACTAGATTTGTGACCTGGGAGTTGTTGTTGTTAAGTGCCATCAAGTTGTAGATGACCTTATGAACGAAAGACCTAAACATTTGTATAATTTCATCATTTCTCCATGTTCATAGAGTTTCTGAAGGCAAGCTATTTCGGAAGTGACTTAGGAGAATGCTGTTTAATCAAATTCAAGAGTCCTCTATCCTCTTCTGTCTCTCTGTACCAGGGAGCAGGCTGCCACCTCTCTTTGATCGCATAGCTTCCTGTTCATACTTCAAGACTGCCCTGGATTCTAACTACCGATAGACGTGGACCATGGACTGCCAGGAAACCCACACATTTTTCCTTGGAAGAAGTGTAGCCAGCATGCTCCTTCTAAGGAAGGATGAGGAACTTTATCTCGTGTACTTTGACTTTATTATTAGGAGGGACTAGTCCCTGGAGAATATAAAGTAGAGAGGGTCAGCAAGAGGACGACAATGTTGATCGGATTTACTCAGTGGCTGCAACAACGGGTGCGAGCAGGCAGGGATTGTGAGAATGACTCAGGACCAGGCAGCCTTTTGTTCTATTGAGCGCAAGGTTGTTGTTGAGTACCGTCAAGTTGGAATCTACGCAGAGTTAATCCTCCAGTGGTTTTCAGGGGCAGTAAATGGCATTGGAGGTGACTGTCCATCTTTCTCCCATGAAGCAGTTGATAGGTTAGAACCAAGTGCCTTAGAATTGACAGTGCAACTCCTTACCACTAAGCCAATTCAAAGGCTTACAACTCTAGAGTCTTGCAAACTTATTTTGACTCTGTTTCACGTCTGTTGCAAAGACTCAAAAGTTACTTACTTTTATAAAATTGGAGAATAACCTGCCAGGAATCCATAGTCAAGAGTAATCTAAGAAACTTCCAGAGCAGAACTCATCCTAAGAGAGATAAGTCACATGCTCCAGGCAACTAATGAATCCTTGGTCTGCAAAAGACCGGGACAATTCTATAATCAGCCGAGTGTCAGGTACTTCGATTCTTGCTGTGAACGCAGGTCTAAATTCTATAAGAAAGTATGCTTTGGATCAAAATGATGGGTGCAATAAGATAATTATAGTTACTGAAGTTCTGTAAGAATAATTAAAAGATATTGGAACAAAATAAATAAATGTGAGTGTGAATTAGGCTGCAAATGTATATATGCAGTTGCATTTTTGTTTTAACAATTACATAGGAATGCCTGCTCCTAGTCATCATGGAGTATCAGGGACTAGATTTACCCTTTCACTTTAAACAACTATTAAACTAAGTGCTACAGAGAACAAGCTTGAGTATGTCAGAAATTATGAGGATGGCTCAGGATAGAACAGGGTTCTGATTTGTTGTTCACAGGGTCTGTATAAGTTATACTTAACACAATAGCACCTAACAACAATAGAGAAAAAATGGTTTTAGGACATTGGAAAACAGACACTGGACAATACTAAAAGAAGGGAAACAAATGAGGTAAGATTGATGACGGCTCCAGCTCATTGAGTGAAGTAATCAGATTTCAGAACAGTGACAGAAAAGTCAGAAGAGCCCAGCAGTCTTGCTGAATTGAAGAGCCAGAGTCTGACATTTGGAGAGGGCATGATGGCTAAAATTTGCATGGTGAAATATTTAAAAGGAGGAAGGAAGCTACATCGAGAGGGAAACCAAGAAAGACCAAAGAAAAATTGAGGCCTTTGACTTGTGGTGTCGGTGAGGAATATGGAATATGTCACAGACTTCCATAAGAACAAACTAATCTATCTTAGAAGTGGTGCAACCGAAATGCTCCTTAGAAACAAAGTTGGAAAGACTTGAACTCAAATACTTTGGACACGTTTTCAGGAAGAGCCAGTCCCTGGAAAAGGACATTGCTCTTGGGGCAGGAGGAGGTCAGTGCTAGAAAAGAAGACCCTCAACAAGGTGGACTGACACAGTGACTGGAACACTGGGCAGAGGCTGTGAGGACGGAGTGTGGCCTGCAGGTCTCCATTCTGTTGTAGACAGGGTTGGGATGAGTTGCAGTTGACAGAGTGAGAACTAACAATACCACCACCACAGAAAGAGATTTCCAAATACATGGGGCATTGATTATAATGGTATTATTTAAATGTGGTAGAGTATTAACAAACAAAAAGACAAAAGGCTGTTCTGAATCCTCCTCTGAAGAAGAATAAAAGCAAAGCTTAAACTGATTTCTATGTAATTTAATTCTGCACTGACTCTAAGGTCAACAGTATTTAAGAGATTACAACAAAATCCAGCATCCAACAATGATGAGATTTGAAAACTACCCAAATATCAACCAACTGATGAATGTATGTTGTTGTTAATGGTGAAAATATTCTAGAATTGATAGTGATAATGGTTGAACAGCTCTATGAATAAAGCAAAAAACCATTGAATTTTACATTTTGAATAGGTCAACTATTTTGGCATTCCAATTCGATCACATATTCCAATTACATCTCAATAACTATAGCAACAAAAACCAAAAGCTACTGTTACAATTCTAACTCATAGGGACGGTAAAGGACAGAGTAGAACTAACCCAGTCAGTTTTTTCAAAGTTTTAAGTCTTGACACGGGCAGACAGGCACATCTTTCTCCCAAAGAGCAGCTAGTGGGTTTGAACTGCCAAAGTTTTGGGTACTAGCCAAGTGCTATAACCATTATGCCCCAAGGTCTGTTTTAATAGAATAAAACTAATTTTAAAAAGGAGAAAGAAAAAGTTATGTGAATAAAAGATTACTTGTAAAAGCTTAAGTGCCAATATTAAGAGCAGAAAAACAGGTCTCAGAACAATTACTAGAATTTGTCAAAAATCATAACAATCTTGTTTGTGCACATAATAACAGAGCTTCAAAGTAACTGAAGCAAAAACTGATGGAACTTAGAGGAATAAACAAATCCATAATTACAATTTTAGATTTTCACACTCTTCTCTCAATAATTTAATGAGCAAGTAGACAGAAAATCAGAATATGGAACAGTTGAACAGTACAAATCAACTTGAACTAATTAAGAGTTATAGAAAACTACATACAGTAAAAGAAGAACACATTTTTTAACCACACATGAAATATTCACCAAGATGGATCATATTCTAAACCACGAAACAAGTCTCAGTAAATTTAAAATGACTGTGGCAAGCAGAGATTCAAGGCCCAACAATCAGTTCCTACTTGTGTGGAACAAGGGAGTCAAGGACAGAAGGAGGAAAGGCCATGTGTGACTGATGTCTCCAGGAATGAATGACCTTCGTCATGGGACCAGAAGTGCTGGCTGATGCCTGATTATCAACACTAAATATTTCGGTTAAAAATGTTCTATTAGAATCATGATCGAAGGGGGAATACGCAGAACAGAATTTCAAATTCTCATGGAATCCAGTCTTTCTGGAGCCAGGGAGGCTAGCCAAACTCATTATACTACAATCCTTTTGGTTTAAGCCTAAACTCAAAAGTATCCCCTGAAATCTTCTTACAAACCAAAAAATACTTAGCTTCATTGTAAAGTATACCTTGAACTAGTGCTCTTTCCAGATCTGCCTCTATGAGATCAAACGGGCAACAGCAAGGAGAAAGTAGACAGGACCATCAGGGGACAGTGGCCCTGCATTCCCAGGGGAGGAACAAAACAAACAGGAGAGCAAGAAGACTGCACAACTTGGAGCATCTATCAACGTTACTGAATTGTCCATGGAGAAACTTAGATTGGTGTGAATTGTTGTTGTCAATATTCTTGAAAACTTTTTACAAAAAGAAAGGAAAGGATTTATTCATGTGTGTGAATCACATCAGAGTGGCTGCAGAGATCATGAATTTTGGGGCTAAGATTGCGCCCACTCCTTGGCTGTTCCTCCTGCTGTGTTTGCCTCACTGTCAGGCTACCATCCCTCCTGAGTAGATGACAAAGCAGCCTACTGGTTTACCACCTCAGAGCAGAAGCCACCCAGTCAAAACTCTGGGCCCGTGTGGACATGCACCCGCCTTGGGTGCAGGGAACTGAGCAAAGCAAGCGATTGGGATGGTATCCACACCACACTTAATAGTAGTTGTTGTTGTGGTGGTGGTGGTGGTGGTGGTGTGTTGTCAAGCCAGAACTGACCTATGGCTGACCCTCCAATGGGTTTTCAGAGATAGGAAATCACCCTGGAAGAGATTGTCCATCCAGTGGATGGATTTGAACCATGTGCCTTTGGCATTGTAGCACAGCTTCTTTACCACTAGGCCACCCACCAGAGCTCCCTACCGTTAAGTGTCTCCCCAAAATAAAAAGGCACTTCTGCTATCAGAATACAAGCAACTTGATAAGCAAAGCAGCACATGATTATGGTAATGTGACCTAAAATGTTATTTGGTTGGTGCTGGCAAAACTGGACTGCTAGCTACAGAAAGCTGAAACAGGATCCACATCTCATACCATACACAAAAATCAACTCAAGGTGGATCAGAGACGTGGGAGCAAGGCCCCAAACCATGAAGTTCATAAGAGACAACCTGGGATCAAGCTTAGACAGCCTAGAGTACAGTATAAAGAGACTGCCAAATACAGCCAGAAATGCATGACCTGGGGAGAATAAAATTGATGAGTGAGACCTTCTAAAGAATAGATTCCTGTGCACACCAAAAACATTTCCCAGCAGAGTGAAAACTGACCGACTGGAAAAAACACTTGACAATACCATTTCAGACAAAGGGTCTCATATAAAAAATTTACAGAATCCTACAGGGGCCTCCACAAGAAAAAGACTGATAACACAATCACAAAATGGACAAAAGATATGGAAAGACTTTTTCACAGATGAAGACATTGAGATGGTCAACAGACACTTGAAGAAATGCTCAAAATCACTGGCAAAAGAGAAATGTAAATCAATACCACAATGAGATACCCTCTCACTCCAGTAGCAGTGGCAAAGTTTAACATGACAGCAAGTAATAAATGTTGGAGAGGATGTGATAAGGAATTCTCTTACACATTGTTAGTGGGATTGTAAAATGGTACAACCACTCTGGAGGGAAGTTTGGCATTTCCTAAGAAAGCTGCATATAGAAATTCCGTATGACCCAGGTATTCCACTTCTTGGAACACACCCTGAAAAAAATGAGAACTGAGGCACAAATGGAGATTTGTACAACAATGTTCACAGCAGCATTATTCATCATCACAAGAACATGGAAACAGCCCAAATGTCCAACTACAATAGAATAGATTGAGAAATTATGGTACATTCACAGGATGGAATACTACACAGCATGTAGGAGTAATGATTTTGTAAATCACTACCTAACTTGGGAGGGACTGGAGAGCACTGTACTAAGTAAACTAACACAGTCTCATGAGGACAAGTAATGTATAAGACCATTATTTTTAAAATTTTTAAAATTAATTTTAATGAAAGTTTACGGAGACTTTGGATTTCCAGTCATTATTGCACTTTTCTCTCTGCCCACCACTCCACCCAAGTTCGCTCTTTGAATAGTAAAAGAAAAATTATTTCATTGTTATACAAACCCTCCTCCCAAGTCCACTCCACTATGCAGCCTTCATTCTGGACTCCTGTCATGACAATAATATCTTATCATATATCCATTTTAAACAGTTCTCTCTCATCTGTTTCAATGCAATATACATAATTTAACCTATCTTTCTCAGTCACCCCCAACCCCAATGTCAGTCCCATTTTACATAGTGGCAATATGCAGTATTTGTCCTTTTTGTAACTGAGATATTTCACTCAGCATAATGTTCTCCAGGGTCACCCGTTTTGTACACTATTTCATGAGTTCCTTGTTTTTCAATGCAACACAGCATTCCATTGTGTGAATATACCACAGCTTCTCTATCCATTCGTTTGTTGATGGGCACTTGGTTTGTTTCCAACTCTTTGCTATTGTGAAAAAAGCCACAATAAATATGGGTGTACATATATCTGCTTGGGTGACATTTATGGTTTCCTTGGGGTTTATTTCCAGTAATGGAAGTGCTGGGTCAAATGGTATTTCCATTTGCAATTTTTTGAGAAAGCGCCATACAGCTTTCCATAGTGGTTGTACCATTTTACACTCCCACCAACAGTGAATAAGAGTTCCAGTTTCTCCACAACCTCACCAGCATTTGTTGTTTGCTGTTCTGTTAAATTTTGCTATTCTGCCTGGGGTGAGATGATATCTCATAGTTGTTTTGATTTTCATCTCTCTGAGAGCTAGGGATTTTGAACATTTCTTCATGTGCTGTTGGCCCTCTGAATGTCTTCTATGGCGAAGTGTCAGTTCACATCCTGTGCCCATTTTTCAACTGGGTTGTTTATCTTGGTGCGGTGCTTGAGTATTTTATAAATTATAGATATAAGTTCCTTATATAACATGTCATTACCAAATTTTTTTCCCAGTCTGTGGCTTCCCTTTTTACCCTGTTGGAGAAGTTTTTAGATGTGCATAGGGATTTGATTCTTAGAAGATAAGACAATTATTGTAGAAATAGATAACTAGTAAAACATGTATGAGGATCCAAGAAGGAGAGGAGGGGAGCAGAGGGGGCAGATCAACGGGGTGGTGGTAATCATAAGTCACACACTTTGATGTGTGGAGGGAGGATTGGGAAAAGGAAATGAGAAAGATCTGTTGTGAAAAACAATATATATGAACTTTGTAAGTAAACCATTATAAAATAAAAATTTTATTTGAAGGAAAAAAGTTATTTTGTGTTTATTTATTAGACTAGCTAAGCCCAAGACAACAAACAGCCTTTGAGCCAATTGCTGTCCAGTCAATTCTGACTCACGGTGGCCCCTGCGTGATAGAGCTCGGAGCAGGGTTTTCAATAACTAGTATTTTCAGAAATAGGTTGTCAAGCCTTTTATACATGCCTCTGCGAAGACTTGAACCATCAACCTTTTATTTAGCAGCTTAGCACATTAACGAATTTGCTCCACTCGGGGACTTTCACAACAGCCTCTAGTGCTATTATCACAGGGCAGAACTGAGAGAGTCCCGTTCTTCAGCCTGCATATCAGCATTCCCTGAGACGGATGGGAGATGAGCTGAGAAGATGCCATCCAACACCCACCAGAAGGTAATTTCTAGAAAGAAGTGGAAGTCAGGTTGGGCTTTGAGAGGCCTGGTGTGGCCCATTTGAGGGAAATGGCATTGAAATTGACTTGAGATGGATCAGGGACCTCTGTGCTGATCTGAAGGTGGTTCAGATGACACAGTGGGTTCATCTGAGGAACACAGATGACTGAAGTCCCACTGGGGCCATTCCACAGGCGTCCTAGCCTCCGAGGTCCAGGATTGTAAGAGCGCAGCGTCACGTAATATTGACTGAAGCATCCAGTCAGTACTTCTTGGTGGTAATAATTTTAAACACTTTATTTTTATGTAAATTGGGGTATATCATAAATCAGAATACAGAAATGATTCTTGCTTACAACGCCTCTCAGGCCAGCTCTCTGTTTTGAGTTTCCTCAGCCATCAGAATTATTTTGATGGGAAACTGTTAAGAACTACTTCTCTAAGGGATAAGGCCTGGGAATAAGGGATGTTCTTGGGGGTTTTTACAATGTCCAGACCCCTTTGTCAGAAGAGGAAACTAGGCAAGGATTCAGAATTTGAAGGTTTGGGATTTTGAGAACAAAACTAACATCTGGCTGAGTTGGCAGAACCGAGGTAGAGACTGAGATCTCAGGCTTGTTCTCACAACCCCTCAGCGCAGCTGCGTCCCACATCTCATTTGGAAAGTATGGGAGCCCCCACCCTAGCTCCGGCGGGATTCTCAGCCCTTGGTAGGAAGACGCTAGTGTTCTTGGAGAGACACATTCTTTCCTGGGGTCAGGGAGAGTTCATCTCAAAACAAGGAGTTCTGGTGAGCTTTTCAAATTGATTTTTTTAACTTTTCATTGTGATTTGGATGAATGTTTATAGAATAGAGTGGCCTCCCGTCTAACCACTCACGCAGATTTTGGTTTAGGACTTTGACCCACACTGTATCATCACTCTTCCCACTGTCCCTCTGTCCCTATTACTCTGGTTTCCACTCATCCTTCCATCCTCCCCCTTCCCACCTTCAGAGCTAATTTCTGGGCTAATGCTGCCCTAGTGAGCCTGTGTTTGACCTAAGGAGTGTTACTGCTCACCTTACAGATTTACCTGTGGTCTGGCTACAAGCTGTACCACAGGGGTGAGCTCACCATCAGAGTCAAAGAACAGTTTGGTATAATGTGCCTTCAAGTTGGAACCAACTCATAGCTGCTTTGCAGTAGGTTTTCAGAAGCTATAACTGACACAGAAGAAGGTTGTCCATCTCTCTCCCATGAACCAGTTGGTGGACTGGGCCTGTGTGCCTTTCAGCTGGCTGCATAACTTACTGCTAAGTCATCAGACCTCCCTATGGTTTAAACACCATAGTTTTGGGGTTTCCACCAGTTTTCATATCAGTAAGCTGAGCTATTATTATGATTTTAAGTGGTGTTCTACATTTATCTCCCGTTCTGCTCAAGACCATCTACTGTGACCATTTCTAAGCTGTTAGCAGTGGTTGCTGGGTACTTCTAGGTCTTCTGGTCTCAGTGAATTCCAGGGCATGGAAGCTGAGGATTACAAGGAAGATGAGAGATGGACACAAAGCTTTGGAATTCACAGGACTAAAAAAATATGAGAGACCAACAACTACCCCAAAACCCCTCAAACTCTTTGCCATCAATTTGGAACCGACTCATAGCTGACCGACTAGTGCTTTTTGGAGGCTGTAAATCACATCTATGTTATGCAGATGATACAACCCTGCTTGATAAAACTGAGGAGGACCTCATGCACTTGCTGCAGAGGGTCAAGGACTGCAGCCTGAGGCTCAATGTCAAGAAGACAAAGATTCTCACCACTGGACCAATTGGTAGCATCAGGATGGATGGCGAAGAGATTGAGATTGTTCACAGCTTCAGTTTGCTCAGATCCACAGTCAACACTCTTGGCACCAGCAGCCAGGAAATAAAAAAACGTATTGCGATGGCAAAGTCAGCTGTTAGGGACCTCTCTAAAGTACTCAGGAGCAACAGTGTCTCTCTGAAGACGAAGGTGCGCCTGATACAGGCCATGGTCTTTGTAATCACTTGTTATGCATCAGAGAGTTGGACAGTGACAAGGGAGGACAGAAGGAGAATTGATGCCTTTGAGCTGTGGTGCTGGAGAAGAGTATTGAATGTACCATGGACTGCCAAGAAAACAAAAAGATTCATCCTGAAGAGGGTTAAACAGGCTAATCCTTGGAGGCAAGGATTCTGGGGCTTCATCTGACATACTTTGGGCATGTTGCAAGGAGGGACAGGTCCTTGGAAAGGGACATCATGCTTGGGAGGGTGGAAGGACGGCGCAGGAGAAGAAGACCCTCTATGAGGTGGATTGATTAAGTCACTGGGATAATTGGGATGGGTGTGTCAGAGGCAGTGCAATTGGCACAGGACAGAGCAGAGTTTAGGGCTGTTGTACATATAGGGTTACTATGAGTCGCAAGCGACTCAACGGCACATAACAACAACAACAACAACAACCCACCCTGGAGATTCTCGTCCTTCCCCTGAGGATCTGCTGGTGGATTCGCACCATTACAGAGGTACCACTCTCGTTTAGTAGTGCAACTCCTTATAGACTAGACACCAGAGCTCAACAAGGACCCTTTGGGGGCATGGAGGAAGGGAAAAAGACAATAACACCATACATGTAGGGAAGGACAGATTAAAATGAGTGCCTTGACTCAGAACAAAACCGTAAGAATATTCTTGCCGTTCTTATGTACTGTCGAGTTGGAACTGACCCACAGTTGACCCTCCAGTGAGTTTTCAGAGGCTGTTAATCACATGGGAGGAGATTGCCCACCCTTCTCCCATGGAGTGGCTGGTGGCCTTGAACTACATGCCTTCAGGATTGCAGCACAGCTTTTAGCCACTAGGCCACTAGAGCTTCCTAAAATAATATTAGTTGACTTTTTTAAAAAACCCACCCAAAAATTCAATCACCATCAAGTTGATTCCTACTATATAACACCACAATTAGTTAGGATCTGGTCTTATCGTTTCCTTTATTAATCTCTGGAGTAGGGGGGTTGGAAATAAATCCTTTCCCCAGGACATACTGTTCTGAGGACTAGAGTAAAATAAAGAATGGGTCAATCCTCTTTCTACAGGAACATCACCCTAGAAAAGTTGCATTATTAGAGGTCAAGAGCTTTAAACTATTTTCCTGAGAAAATCCTTAAATCTTAACACAAAACTATCCCCTGAAGTCTTCCGAAAACCAGTCATTTAGATCAACCAAACTCAACTCACTGCCATCAAATCAGAACCAATTTATAGCTGAGCCTCCAGCAGGTTTTCAGAGGCTGTATACACAAGAGAGGGAGATTGTCCATCTTTCTACACAAAGCAGTTGGTAGAGTTGAACCACTTGCCTTTAGGTTGGCAATACAACTTCCTTTTCACTATGCCACCAGCCTTGAGTAGTATGCTCTTTAAGAACTATCTATATGCTTGCCCAAACAGAGCAAGGGAACACTGCATGGTTCAAAATCAAGAAAGGATGCATGTCTGTGTCTATTGCTGCTTTGTTCACAATAGCAAAGATTTGGAAATGACCTAAGTGTACATCAATAAATGAATGGATAGAGAAGCTGTGGTATATTCACACAGTG
>NW_006399805.1:831839-851574 GCF_000299155.1 Elephantulus edwardii | reverse complement strand
TATTATTTGCATGGCAAGAGTCCAGAATAAGAACTGCACAGTAAAGTGGACTGGGGGGCGGGGAAGGATTGTATAACAATGAAATAATTTTTTTTTCTTCTCAAAGAGAAAAGGGAAACAGGTGGTGCAACAGGGAATGAATGGAAATTGTTAAAAAGTGCTAATAAATTCCATTGTTTCAATAAAAAAAAATTTAAAAGTCAAGAAAGAAGTATGGCAGGGATGTAACTTCTCCTCATATTTTTTCAATCTATATGCTGAACAGATCATCCAAGAAGCTGGACTTTAGAAGAATATAGCATCAGGATTGGAGAAATACTCATCAACAACCTGCATTATGCAGATGACACAATCTTGCTTTCTGAAACTGAGGAGAACCTGAAGTGTTGACTGTAGAAGATCTTCAATATGAATTGCATCTGAACATCAAGAAAACAAAAATCTTCACCACCAGGCCAATAAGCAGCATCATGATAGATGGAGAAAAGATTGAAGTTGTTCATGGTTTCATCTTGTTTGGATCCAAAGTCAACACCCTTAGCACCAGCAGTTAGGAAATCAAAAGACAAGTTGCATGGGAAAAACCTGCTGTCAAGGACCTCTCTAGAGTGCTAACGAGCAATGATGCCAGTCTAGGGACTAAGGTGTGCCTGATCTAGGCCATGGTCTTCTCCTTTAATGCTTTTGAGTTTGGTGCTAGAGAAGAAAACTGAACTGCTGTGAATATGGACTGCTATGAGAACAAACAGGTTTGTCCTGGAGAGGATGAAATCAGGTTGCTCCTTGGAAGCAAGGACTTTGAAACTCCATCTCACAAACTTTGGGCATATTGTTAGGAGGGGCTAGACCTTGGGGAAGGACATCCAACTTGAAAGGGTAGAGGGTCAGCACAGGAGAGGAAGACCCTGGATGAGATGGGTTGACACAGTGTCTGTGGCAATGAGGGCAGGTGTCTCAGAGATGGGGAAGCTGGTTTACGACAGGGCAGGCAGGCTTCAGAACCATTGTTTATAGGGTCACTATCAGTTGTAGTCAACTTGACAGCACATAACACCAACAACAGTATGGTTTCCTGAGTTGGTGAGAACCTCCATGTGTGGAAGAGAGTGTGGTATGTCCCTGGGACCATAGGCACTTTATCCCAGACTGTCCCAGACCCCTGGTCTTATATGTCTCTTCATTTATATCCTTTCAGAGTAACTTACACGAATTGGTTTTTTGTTGTTTTTTTGTTTATTTGTGTGTGTGTGTGTGTGTGTGTGTGTGTGTGTGTGTGTGTGTTAAGGACAAAGAACTATTTACATGGATCAAAATGACACAGAACTCAAAAGAATGCCCATCAACAAACGAATGGCTAGAGAAGCTGTGGTATATTCGCACAATGGAATACTATGCTGCATTAAAAAACAAGGAACTCATGCAATATTATTCAAAATGGTTGACTCTGGAGAACATTATGCTGAGTGAAATATCCCAGTCACAAAAGGACAAATATTACATGATGCCACTGTTGTAGAATGGGACTGTCCTTGGGGTTGGGGAGAGACTGAGTAAGATGGGTTCAATAATGTATACTGCACTGAAACAGAGGAGGGAGAGAACCGTTTAAAAGAGAGATATTACTGGGTATTTCTGTCATCACAGGAGACTAGAGCGAGGGCTACATGGTGGAGGGGACCTGGGGGAGGGTTTGTAAAACAATGAAAGAATCTTTTCTTTTACTTTTCCATAATTTTTGACTCATGTACTTAAAACTTGTTAGTTAAATTTGTGTCTTCTAGGTTGCAACCCCCATGATACATCTTTAAGGATATGAACACATACGGCTAAGCACAATTAACAACAGTGCATCTAAATTCCAAAATCAATCTCCATAATAGTCTATGTGTTTCCTACTGCCAAAGGGGCCCTTTAGAGTAGTGAGAGAAGATCTTCACCCTGAAACTCACAGCGTCCCTTTTCAGCAGGAAGTAGCTAAGAGAATACACCATCCCCTTTTCCTTATGACTCAGGGTGAAGTCTCTCTCAGGGAGGAGTGATAGGGAATGGCAAAGGATACACTGACAAAGAAGATTAATCAGAACTGGCTTTGACAAGCACTGTGGCATTTGGACAAGAACAAACTGGGAGGAGGGTAGAGAGAATAGTGCAACAATGAATGAGTGGAAGCCCAAAATCTCTGTAAATGTTTATGAAAATTAATAAAGTATAATTATAGAAAAAAAAAGAACTCAAAAGAATAAAGGAGAATTTTATGGGGCAGTGAGTTTATGTTTCTGGAGGATGAATCCTTTGGAAGAGGAGGGAGAGAATACAGCTGCTTACCTCGAGGAATGTAAACAACACTACTCAGTTGTCCATATAGAAACTGTGGAATGGGTGTGTGTTCGGCCACATGTACAACTCCATGCAATAAAGCAGCAAACATCAGGAGATGCCGGTGGCACAAGAAGTCGGACTACAAGAAGCCCAGGGACACTACACTGTAGTGTCCATCTCCCCAGGACAGAGGCCCTGGGAAAACTTTAATCATTGACCTGATTATCATGGTGATTACAGTAGACAAAGAACAAGAGTGAGTTGGAATGGGAGCATCAAATTGCTGTGTAGCTTCGTAGGCTAAATCGTAGGCTAAAATGGAAACAAACAATTACATCAAACCTTTACAGACCCAAAGGCCAAGAGAAGACAAAGGGGGCAGAAAGGGAAAAAAAAAAAGGAAAAGGGAAAAAAGACAATCAGCCTGCACCTGGAGCATTAAGCTCTGGAAATCCAATTTGCACGTTGAGAGTGGAGGGGCCTTTGCAGAGGGGGCAGGGCTGAGGCCTCCCTCGCAAGCAGAGGCCCGTTGCCCTGGAGACAGTCTTAGCTTGGAAATGGCAAATAGGAAAATAGCAGGGGCTTAGGGGAGAAAAGAAGGAGGGGAGGCTCTACTTAGGATGGTTGAAATCTTAGAAACCAGACTAGACCTACCCAGAAGAAACATCCTTAAAGAGACAAACCCAGGCCCAGCTGATGTGGAAAAGTGAAGTCTGGGAGAAAGAATCTGTTAGTGGTCCCCAGGCCAAGATTAAGAATAGTGAACAGGTAGCAAGAAACTTAAGGGACTCTGCTAACAAACCTGCTGCAGCCGAGTGGATTTTGACTCAGCAGACCTATAAGACCCAGCAGAGGTGCCCATCAGGTTACCACAGCTGAAGATCTTTCTGGAAGCACACACTCTGACCATTTTCTTGTGGAAACCAGTGGATTTGAACTGCTGACCTTTCTGTTAGCAGCCCAACATTTATTCCACTGTGCTGCCACCAGAGGTCCTTTTATTTTTTTATTTTCTTATTTTGTGTGTTTAACATCAAATCGGATCTGACTGGTACAGGAGGAGATTGTCCCTCCTTCTCCAGCAGAGCATCTGGTGGATTTGAACCATGCACCTCTGGGATTGCAGTGCAGCTTCTTACCACTAGGCCATCAGAGCTCCCTCAGAGTTCCTTTTAACAGAGGAGGAGAGGGGTGTTTATAGGCAGCAGAAGCTGGGTTACTGTCGCTTCTACCCCAGAGGGTGCTACAGAAATACGCTCTCAGGAAGCCACAGTGGTGGTGGTCCTAGGTGAGTCAGACTTACAGCAACCCTGTGAGCAATGGATCTGAACCCTGTTCTGCCCTGGTCCATCCTCAACCTCCCCGACACACCTGAGCGGGTTCATGCTGCAGTCACTGTGTCTATCCATCTCATTGAGGGTCTTCCTCTCTTTCACTGACCCTCTTTTCACTGACTTTTCCAAGTATGACATTCCCCTTCCAAGAAAGAGCTTCTCCCAGCAACATGTCCAAAGTATGAAAGACGAACCTTCACCATCTTTGCCTCCCAGGAGAATTGAGACTATCCTTTTTCTAAGACATATTTGTTTGTTCTTTTAGCAGTCCATTCAGTACTCTGCTCCAACACCACAGCTCAGAGGCCTCAATTTTTCTTCTATCATCCTTATTCAGGTGCATGTGCCTTAAACCAAGAACATGGAATCGGATGCACTTGAGTCTTCAGACTGACATCATCGCTCTTCAGTACTCTGGAAACGTCTCTGACAGCAAACTTGTCCAAAGCAATACATCTCCTGGTGTCCAGGCTGCTAGTACCGTGGGTGTTGATTGTTGATCCAAGCAAGACGAAATCACTGAGGACTTCAATCCTTGCTCCATCTATTATGATGTTGCTTATTGGCCCAGTGGTGAGGATTTTTGTCTTCTTGAGATATAATTCATATTGAAGGCTGGAGTTCTTGTGGAGAAATAATAAAAATAAACTGAGGATGGTTCCTCCTTGGTGGCTATGATCACACCTGAGGTGGAAGATTTAAGAGGGGGAAGTCCAGGAAGCTGTTAGCATAAAATCCACAGATAAGAATTGGCTGGTTTGAAGGCGAGGCAGAGGTAGAGGTGGAAATGACTCAGGAATCTGTAGACTGGAAGTTTCTGGGTTTGAACTTGCTAAGAGTTTATCTGGGCACCCCCTGGAAGGTAGCAAAGGGCTTGAGTGTGGAGTTCAGAACTCTGAGAGGCCAGAAGTAGAGAAAGGATTGTTGCCTAGATGGCCTGGAATAATAGGAGCCAGCAAAGGGGAAGAGAAGAAGACCTAGAAATGGAAAAAAAAACCAAGGAAAACCAAGACCCAAGAGGAGCAAAAAGGCAGGTGTGGCGAGCCAGAGCAGTGGGGGCTGTTTGAGAGCGTGCATGGGGGGGCCTGGCCAGTTGCCAAGAGTGGACTAAGTCAAAGCTCAAGGAAATCATCAGAAGCATCAGCATCACGTGGGTATTTGATCAAAGTCAAGGACAATCTGGGGATGGGACCCAGCAGTCTGTGTTTCGAAGACCCAAGGGTGGTTCTGATGCTGGCAGAACTTTGAGAATGACCCTCCTCAAGCATTCCTGACCTGCCTTTGATAATTATTGAGCACAGGACACCCAGGCAGAGGCAGAGACTCCCAAATGGGAGCCCAAGAAGCCAAGGCTCCAGGTCGGACACAGGTGTTGGGCTGATGATGGGAGAGATGTCAAACAAAACGATCTAGGTCAGAGATAAGAGGTGGATGGGACTGACCTTAAGGCATAGAGCTCGCGAAAGAATCAGAAGTCCGTAACACCCACTTTCTAGGAGGACTAAACTCTGGAAAAACTATAGGTTTGGAATAAAGGAAGTCATGAACCTGATCACAAAAAAACCCAAATAAACAAACATGACCTCGTGGTCTTCTCATTGAACAGGGCTACAGATCAGAGGGCCCCAGGAAATGGAAGAGGAACGTTTTCAGCCTGCAGAGATTTGGGGAGTAGGGGGGAGGCCAACAGGAGAATTCAGACATCAGGCACCGAAATACATGCAGACTTAACTGGATGAGGTCAGGGCACTAATGGAGGAGACTGTAAATGACTGTAATTTTCAGAGTTGTGAAGCCATAAATGGCACTGGAAGAGCTGCCTGCTATTAGTACAGCACTCTCTGTGCTCTCAAGATGAAGCAGATGGAGGCTGTGGAATTGGTTAAAATGATTCCTGGAAAAAGAAAGAAAATTGTGTACGTAGGATAAGAGGTCTTCTTGCCACCTCCTCCCAAGAGGTGAAGTCGAAAGCTCTAAGTATCGGGACCCGGGCCATTTTCAGAGAGGAAATTTACATGCTTCTGCCTTCCAAGGATATAGCTTTGCTGCTAAAAACTGGAGGGGGGGGGGCGAAATCCAACTCTGCCAACTGTTGCTGTGCTTAACTTCTGGATTTTCAGAGTCAGGGGAAAGACCCCAGTCTGTGAGGGCAGGGGTTACAAACAGGATGAAGAGAGGGAACAAAAACTGTTGCTCTGGAAAACAGTCTTGGGAATAACAAAAGGCCATCGAGGGAAATAGCAGCGGTTTAAAGGAAAGACTGGAGCTTTCCAAGACCTAACCCTGTAAACTGCTGAGACAGCAGCAGGAACTTAAAGCTAAAATAGAGTCCAAGGAGGGAGGGAGGGTCAAGGCACTAGGAAAGCCAAGTGAGGTGTAGGGGAGTGGGGGCCACAGAGGGATCATGGGTGGAAACAATCCAAGAAATGTTTTCGTCAGGGCTTGAAGAAAGGAATGAAATAAATCATATACAATACACCACAAATATTTAGACTATTTGTCATTTGATGAATGTTGACATATGTCTATGCCCCTAAAATCATCAAAACCAAGATAATGAACATAGCTATCTACCCCCAAAATTTCCTCATGCTGTCTTAGTCTCTCTTTTTTAGAAGAGAACTTTTTAAAAAAAATTTTTTTAAATTGTTATTTGGGTAAAAATGTACAGGCAAACTGGTTTTCCATTCCATGGCCCATCCACATTTGGTTTTGGGATGTTGACCACAATCCCTCCCTGGGTGACCTCTGTCCATTGTGTAATGCTCTTTGTAAACCACGTTCCTTCTCTTGTCACTATCTCCTAGCCTTCAGCACCTGAACAATCACTGATCCAATCCAGTTCTGTCCCAACTAGTTACCAAGGTGATAGGGTGGTATTAATAAGTTCAGAATTCTCTATACATGTATCAGTTATAAAACTATAGTTTTATAATTATAAAACTAACATCAGTTTTCTTCAGCCTGCAAAACTAGTTACTTAGCCTCCGAATTCTGTTTCCTTTCTTGTATCCTGTAGTTTAATGTGTCTGTTTACCAGGAGAGGAAATGCATCTATCCTAGATCTCGGTGAGGCTGGTTCTTCAGTCATATGTATATTGTATCTTAACCTGCCTGTTTACCAGGAAGAGAACTGTGCACTTCCTGAATTACTGATACTTAAATGTGAATTGTTCTTTTCAGATGTAGGAATTACTTTTTTTACTAAAAAAAGTATATTGTTAAATGAGATAGTGTTTCACCCTAGTATAAAGCCCAATGACCACTCCCAGACAGGAAGGCAGTTTTGGCGGTGACTCCCAGATATGCATAATAAAATGCTATGGATATTGCAAATCCTTTGTCTTATTGATTATGGAAAGAATCCCTTGCATTCAGTTACAAAGGGGACAAAAAAATCTTGCAAATTATTTTGAGTCTTTCTACTACAAAAACAATTAATCATGATAAAACGATCAATTCATCTAGAGATAACAAACCTTAATGTGTATGGACCAAATGATAGAACTCCAGAATGCACTAATAAAAAAACAAAAAAAAAAAAAACACTAATGGAAGAAATAGAATTCATGTCACCAAATCACACATGGGAAAAAAAGTGGAAGTTGCAAATGCTTTGTTATTTACCATAACTAAAAAGAAACGGAACTAACAGATGCCTTAGAGAAATTCACAATTAGAGTTGGACATTTCTGTTTTGCTTCACCAATAATTGATAGAACAAATTGAAAATTAGTAAATATCCAGAGGTCGTGAACAGCACCACTAACCGAGTAACATTTGCATGGCGGTGATTGGTGGCATCAAGAGGCTGCAACAGAGCAGTTAGTGTGAGGACGCTGGCGGACTGGGCAGTGTTTCACTTGCTTGCACACAGGCTCACTCTGAGCTGGATTCAACTGGATGGCACTTACCACTAAGCTAAGTGACATTCTTTGAACACTATGATAGTTTGGTGGTTCAACCCCATCTATCGGTCTCATGGGAGGACAGACTTAGCTATCTACTTCTATAAAGATGACAGCCAAAAAGTCCTTGAGGGCAGATCTGTTCTGCCCCGCGGAACCTCTAAGAGGTGGAATTGACTTGACAGCATGCAAAAAAACTGTCAGAATAACTCATTCAAACTCACATGATACACTCGCCTCAGTAAAGCTTATACTGAGCCATAGAACAAGTTTCGATCCATATAAATGGAAATCATACCGTGTGGTCTCTAACCACAAAGTCGTTACATTAGAACTCCGTAAAATCCCGTTATAGCAACACCACCGTGACATGGAGACCATCAGAGCTAGTGATCAGATGTCAACAGGGCGATTGTCCTTCAGTATGATCAAATCAAGAGGCATTGCTCACACAGATGCGCACGTCCACGGCGGGGATGAGGGTGGCAATGGGGATGGCGGTGGCTCTGTCTGGGTGAAAGTTTGGAACCGAGAAAGAGTAACAGGTGAACAGTGTTTTATGGGAAGTCCTGTCAGTGTGAAAGTCAAAAGAGATTCCCTCCAACTGGATGTCATGTCCTTAGGAGGGGGCTGGGAGCTGGGTGAGGTTGAGGTTTATCAGGAAGCTGCAGAAGGTGATAAATTCAGGAGGGACAAAGGTTTGCAGGTGTCTACCGCTAAACTACATCAAGGATTTAGTGTCCTTCACAATCATTCATTCCCATAGACACATGGAATTAAGCAACAAAATCATAGAAAAAATTATAAGAAAAAAAGTAGGAAACATTTTAAACTGAAAGATAGTAGAAAGGCACTATATTAAATTTCTAGGATGCGGGTAAAGCAGGGCTTATAGGAAAAGGAATGATCTTAGAGATAAAGATTTGTAATCAGTGATTTAAATTTCTACCTTAAGAAAGTAGAAAGAGAAAAGCAGAATCAGCCCAGAAAACATAAGAGAAATAAGAGGCAGAAGAGTGGAAATTCACAAAATAGAAAACAGACACATAAAGCAAAAAAATTAACAACAAAGGCAAAAAGAAAGCATGCACTTGCAAGAATGATTCACAATTAACGTCTTGAATGGTAGGGAAATGTGAGGGGAAAATTCTATTAAAAATATACATTCTTAGAAAATAGCTTGACAGTGCGTTAAAAAGTAAAACATATTTACCATACATCTTGGCAATTCTATTCCCATTTACCCTAGTTGTTGTTATTGTTATGTGCCATCGAGTCACTTGTGACTCATAGCAACCCTATGTACAATAGCCCTAAACCCTGCTCTATCCTGCGCCAACCGCACTGCCTCTGACACAACCATCCCGATTACCCCAGTCACTGAATCAATCCATCTCATTGAGGGTCTTTCTCCTGCGCGGTCCCTCCACCCTCCCCAGCATGATGTCCTTCTCCAAGGACCGGTCTCTCCTTACAACATGTCCAAAGTATGTCAGACGAAGCCTCAGAATCCTTGCCTCCAAGGAGCAGCCTGATTTAACCCTCTCTGGGATGAATCTGTGTATTTACCCTAGATAAATTAAAAAAAAAATTTTGTGCTTAAATATCATAGTAGCCTAATTCATAATTGACAGATACACAGATCATGGCATCTCTACACTCAGCAGTTATTGAGGGAAGCCGAATATCAAATTTAATAATAGTAGACCAAATGCTGTATCGGGAAATGAGGGAGGCTTAATACAAGCTGAAGGTCACCTTGTGACACTGGGGCATTCCTTAGGAGTCAACATTGGTTTTAGTTTTTATCAAATGAATCCCTCCCTCTTGAGATTAACATAAAGAGGAACTTGGCCTTATCTGTAAAAGATTTCACCATTATCCTTTGTTTTGTACTTCCTTGTGATTCTATATAAATACGCAGAGAAGCATGGCTCGAGGTCTTCAGTCGAGAACTGCTGACCCCCTGTTTACGCTCTCTACTCTATCTCATTCCTGGCTGTTTGTCTCTTTATTATAAAATTAGTCTATTCTTTGGGACCCTCGGTCTGCAACAAGTTATTAGGAATAAGTATGACAGACACCTACACGCGGCTAAATCTCAGAAAACATTACAATGAGCAAAAAGAGCCATCACATATGACTCCGTAGAAATGCAAATCGATCCTGTAGTGGGAGATCAGAAGTTGCCTAGGACTAGAGTGAAGAGACCCACCTGGAATGGTGCCCAGGAGAACTTTTTTAAGTCTAATGGAATAAATTGCAGGTGTGATCTCCTGCGTCCCAGCATTTGCCAAAATTCATGGCACTGAATGTTTAAAATGGGAGAATGTTATTGTACGCAAATTATACCTCAATAAATCTGAGTGTGGAGTATCTTCCCACGAGGAGAACTCCAGGACCCGTCTCACATAAACTCTTTGAGAACATAGAGGAGGACCACTTTCCAACACGTTTTATGTGAGGTCAGAACCAAAACCACATTCCGAATAAACTAGTATAATTTAAAAAAGTAAAATAAATAAACAAACCAAAAAAACCCCCAACCAAACACATCCCAAGAAAATCACAGTCCAACATCCCTTGTGAACAATGATACATAAACATTGACAAAATCAGAATAAACTCAGGATAGTAATACAGAAAAAGTATCATATAACCAAGTGGGCCTATATCGGGAACAGCAGAGTGGCTGCACCTTTTTTAAATCAGCTGAATTCACTCAGAGTCAGATTACCCAATAACCTAGCTAAACACGATTTGCATGAGTTCTACCACATTTGTGGTGAAATTGTTCACTACTGATTAGTAAATATGCCCAAGTAAGTGAGAGCTTACTTTACTTACCAGATAATCCTACTGAATTCAAGGGGACTCTGGTGGCTTTCTGGAAAAGGACATCACTCTTGGAAAGGTAGAGGGTCGGCCAAAGAGAGGAACACCGTCAACGAGATGGATGGACACAGGGTTTGAGGCAGTGGGCTCAAGTGTGTCAGAGCTGATGAGAATTACACAACTCAGGATTCAGAACTGTTGTTCATAGGACACTATGAGTCATACTTGACTCCACAGTACCTAACAATTGGTGGCTTAGTAATAAGTAGTTGGTTGCACTGCCAGCCCCAGTACCAGAGGTTGAAATCCACCAGAGTCTTTGAGGGAGAAAGATGAGAAGTGTCCTCTGGTGTGCTTTATAGCCTCTGATAACCCACTGAAGTGTCAGGTATTCCAACTTCACAATGTCTAACAACAACGACTGAGTTTAGGACATTTGCTGAATAAAAGGGAAAGGTTGCATGAGGCAGATCCTTCCACAGGAATCATTGGAAACCCCTTTTAGAAAGTCACCCTCCAGCTAAGTCTAATCCAGGATAGGCTAATAGTTTGTGAGTGTCTTGATCCCCCTTGTGACTCGGTCCACCAGCTCTTTTCTTCAAGTGGACATTGTTGTTGTTATGTGCCATCGAGTCGTTTGCGACTCATAGCAACCCTATGTACAACAGCCCTAAACCCTGCTCTATCTTGTGCCAATCGCATTACCTCTGACACACCCATCCCGATTACCCCAGTCACTGAATCAATCCACCTCAGAGGGTCTTCCCTTCCTGCACTGTCCCTCCACTCTACCCAGCATGATGTCCCTCTCCAAGGACCTGTCTCTCCTTGCAACATGTCCAAAGTATGTCAGACGAAGCCCCAAAATCTTTGCTTCCAAGGAGTAGCCTGGTTTAACCCTCTCTAGGATGAATCTGTTTTCTTGGCAGTCTATGGTACAACATATTAGGGACAGAACAGACTTTTAGAGAGTGGCCTCATCCTTGCCTTTCTGGCAAATTCTTTGAAAGATTCTTCGTGTAGAAAGAGTTGAATATTTGTGTAGGAAAAGGCTTTCCTTGCTGGGGTAGTACACTGATTTTTAGGATTCAGTTGTGTTTTATTTTCTCAATTAAAAACAATTCTATATTTGCCCCAAACAAGGAGCAAATCTTGTCTAGTGTTCCCTCCTCCAAAGGCTCAAGAAGCTACAGAAAAGTATTGCTTCTCCTTAAAAGTAGAGAAGTCCACAGGAGCTTCTATCACAGCTGGAGTCTCACAACACAGTCCTTGATTCCCAGAACCATGCCCTGCAACCTCCAGGCCGCACTCTCCAGCCTCCTAAACTGCTCACTTACCTCAGTTCTTGTTCTGCATTTCCAAAGATTCAGCTGAGAGGCTGCTACCAGGAAGATCTCCTTCAACTAGAGAACTCAACTCAAGTCTCAAGGCATACCCGAGTTAAAGAGACCAGAAGAGGGCCTCTCCAGGGGTAAAATGGAAAATGTCTGCAAGCACTCATTGTGGTTGTTTTTGTTATGTGCCGCCCAGTCACCTGTGACTCATAGCAACCTTGTGTGCAACAGCTCTGAACCCTGCCCTGTCCTGATCCAGTCACACTGACTCCAACACACCTAATCCCATTGCCCCAGTTATCATGTCAACCCACCTTGTCCTGGGCCTTCCTCTCCTGCGCTGTCCCTTGTAGCCTGGGCAGGTGGAGGAGGATCTAGTGGTTACTTGTAGTAACCATAACTAACTCAGGAGGACTCAGCTGGAACCAAGAACCCACCCCAGGTGAAGGTCTTTTTGTAGTTAGAGTGAACGGCTAGAGAACAAATTCATTTACCATCCAACCACTGACACTTGTTTTGTTTTGTTTTGAGACATGGTTGCTGTCTCTTTCCTGGGTGCCTCATTTCCATCTGTCCTGACTTCTAAACTTGGTGATTTTATCAGATCCTGCCCTTCAGTGTGCTGGGAATGATCGCAGGAGGAGCACATTCCGCTGTGAGTGTTCACTTTACGTACTGTGGTTGTTGTGCGCCTTCATCTACACCTGTCTATTATCTGGCTGAAAATGATCCCTAGGGGTGAATTGCATTTCAGGCGTGAAGGCCATACCTTCAGGTCTCATCCGTCTCCATTAGATCAGTCAGTCTCACCTTTTCCTTTTTCGGAATTCTTTTTCTTCTTGCTGTCTGTTAAGGGCTTCTTATTGTGATCCTGATCAGAGAGGCCATGACACCACCAGATGAAGAGTCCAGTTCTGTTGTTCAGCAGCATATTCTTCCCTGTCCATTTGGCTAGTTACTTCCTCATGGCATTATCTAGCTTGTTTTTCCATATCCTATTCTCAGAGAAAATAAAAGTTGTATCTAACGGAGTGGCATCCACTTTCTAAACGACATGCCTCTGAAAACTCTATGAACTTGATAAATGTTGATAGTTATGGAAAGGCTTCAGACCTTTTGTTCATAGGGTTACTATGACTCGTACTCGACTCGACAGCAATCAACAACCACCACCACAACCTAAAGGATGCATGTTGCCGTAAATACATTTCACTGCAATCTACTCCAAATCATGGTAATCATCCAAATCAGGGGGTTCTGGTGGCCTATGGTAAGAACCTGTGCTGCAATCCCGAAGGCACGTAGTTTGAATCCACCAGCTGCCCCGTGGGAGAAGGATGGGCAATCTCCTCCTGTGTAATTAACTCTCTCTGAAAACCCCTCGGAGAGTCAGCTATGTCTGAGTCAGTTCCGACTGTACAGTTCTCAACAACAACAAAGCAATCTACTCTAAGTCAAGGTAACCCTGTGTCATTCTGCTCCACAGACCTTACAAAGTACATTGCCAAACCAAGCCTTTCTTCCAAGGCACCTCTGGGTAGAGTCAACCTTCCAACCTCTGGGTTAGCAGCTAAGCGTAGAGGCTGTTTGCACCACAAAGGATTACGTCTTGGCTAGAACATAAGTTATATAACTTACTGCCTATTGAGTCGTGTTGAAGAACACACAATATCGGTGACTGTCCACTGAAAGTGTGAAGATGGACCCCTGGGTGTGCGATTGATGATCATTTGACCTCCTCATTGCATCACTTCGTCTTCCACCTTGCCATTAGAAAGCTATCCAGTTTCCCAAGAGCCATTCACCTAATGGTTTTTGAAAAATAACTGAAAGTCATTTCCTGGGTCAATAATTTCATTAGGGTTTCAAAACTGTGTTTTTCTTATGCAAGAATCTCTTCATTTCTTCTGTGGCATTCATGTGGTAGAACTTTTCTTCCCCAGCTTGGACTATTTGCTGATACTGAATTACATAACATGGTGCCTGTTAGAAAGATGGGATAAATGTCTAGCTCTATACACTTAATTATAAATATTCAGGCTTTTCTCCCCATATAAGTAAGTTCCCCGAACTCCCTCTTTCTTCTCATTGTTTTCTGTGGATCCTCCTTGTAGCATAAAATGTATTTACAGCCTCAGTTCAGGCCCATATTGGTCATTTTTGGCTTCTCCTCAAAGCTAACTTAGCTCTTAAACTTTTCCTAAAATTCAAAGCAGCTCACCAGGACAAAGCCGTGTCAGAACACCTGTTGTTGGTGTTGTTATTATTAAGTCCTGTTGAGTCAAGTACAACTCATCCCAACAGCCGATCTGAACTCTGTCCAATTCTCCACCACCTTATTATCCCTGGCGCATTTGAACGCATTGCTGCAGACACTGTATTGATCCATCAAGGAAGACCCTCTTCTCATTCACTGACCCTCCACCTTTCATATTTTTTCTTAATTATTATTAATTTCAATGGAAATTTACAGGAACTTTGGATTTCCATTCATTCATTTTTGCACTTTTCTCCCCTCCCAAACCTCCCTCCTAGTACACTACCCTCTTGGAAAAGTAAAATTCTCTCATTGTTTTACAATCCCTCCCCCCAGGTCCACTCTACTATGCAGCCTTCGCTCTGGACTCCTGTCATGACAAAAATACCTAATCACATATCCCTCTTAAACAGTTTTCTCCCTCATCTGTTTCAATGCAGCATACGTTATTGAACCCATCTCTCTCAGTCTCCCCCCAACTTGGAGGTCAGTCCTGTTTTACAACCAGTGGCACCGTGCAGTATTTGTCCTTTTGTGACAGAGATACTTCACTCAGCATAATGTCCTCCAGGGTCACCACTTTGAATAATATTGCATGAGTTCCTTGCTTTTGAATGCAGCGTAGTATTCCATTGTGTGAATATACCACAGCTTCTCTATCCATTTGTTTGTTGATGGGCACTTAGGTTGTTTCCAACTCCTTGCCATTGTTAACAAAGCCGCAATAAACATGGGTGTACATGACCCTCCATCTTTCTAAGCACATTGTCTCTTTCCAAGAAATAACTTCTCCTAACGTGTCCAAAATATGTGAGACGAAATTTCACCCTTCTTGCCTCCAAGGAGCAGTCTGATTGCACTTTCCTCAAGACTTAGTTATTTCCTCTTTTGGCAGTGCCTATGATCAATATTCAGCACTCTTCTCCAACACCACAAAAGCATCAATTCTTCTCCTGTCATTCTTCTTCATTGTCCAGTCCTCAGATGTATAGCACAGGTGATTAGGAAGACTGGAGCTTGAATCAGACACATCTTGGTCTTTAAACCGACATTGGAGCTCTTCAAAACATTACAGGGATTCCCTGACAGCAGACTTTCCCAATGCTGTGCATCTGCTGGCCTTTTCTGACTCCTGGAACTAGTAAGTGGAACACCTATAAGGCTAACAAAACAATCGTTTGAATTTTGAGGACTTAACAGCAATTATCCAAGAACTGAATTCAACAAGACTAACTTAACCAAGTAGAGATGTCCTTCCTTTCTTTATTACTATTGTGCCTTTGTTAAGGTAAGCCCTTGCTAGACTCATCTCATTTCAAACTATGGTCTCTGAAAATGTTTTCCTTCATCCCTAACCTTTGAAAATAATTACTAAGAAAATGGACATATTAGCAAAGAACCATGGTATAGGAAGATGTGAACTGTGTCCTGACTACAAGTCAAATATCTGAAGAGAACTATAAGTGCTACTCAGGCAGATATATGTATAGCCATGTTTATCACAGCTTTGTTTACAATAGCAAAGAGTTGAAAACAAACTAAGTGCCCATCAACAAACGAATGGATAGAGAAGCCCTGGTATATTCACACAATGGAATACTATGCAGCATTGAAAAACAAAGAACTCATGAAATATTATACAAAATGGGTGACCATGGAGGACATTATGCTGAGTAAAATATCTCAGTCACAAAAGGACAAATACTGCATGCTGCCACTGTTGTCAAATGGGACTAATATCGGGGTTGGGGTGAGACTGAGAAAAATTGGATAAATTTTGTATACTGTATTGTATTGAAACAGATGAGGGAGAGAACAGTTTAAAAGCGATATATGATTGGGTATTATGGTTATGAAAAGAGTCCAGAATGAAGGTTGCAAAGTGGAGGTACTGGGATGTGGGGGGGGGGATTGTATACCAATTAAAACATTTTTCTTTTACTTTTGAAAGAGAAGAGCTAACTGGGGGGTAGGGGTGGGCAGGGAGAAAAATGCAACAATGAATGAATGGAAATCCAGAATCTCTGTAAATGTCCATTACAATTAATAAAATAAAATCTTTTTTTATAAAATAAATTTTTTTAAAAAATATCTGAAGAGGAAGGAAAGACTTTTGCATATCAGTATTAATCCAAAGACCTTTTCACCACAAGGAAGAGGTGGGTTAGAAGCAAGATGGTCTTGAACCTGAATTATCTGCAGTGGTACCTGTGAAGGATGGGACCTTGCTGGAAGTCCTTGTGAGAACTGGGAGAACAAACTCTTCTGTAACCCCTGGCGTGTATAAACGGATTGATGCATAAACCAGAACCCAATGCATTCATATACAAAGAGAACGCTCCTTGCCAAATGAACCAGATGTTCATGTTGACTGGTCAGCGCATTCTCTCCTGGTGGAAAATCTACATGGAAAGCCAAATTATAATCAAGAGGTTGTTTGTGAGCATGAAATCAGAACAAAAGGAGGGAATTGGATGAGCTTGGTAACATCCATTGGGATATAGGGTGGACGGCATATTTGTGTCTAATGGTCAAACAAGAACTCTTTCCCTTGTCAGGGCTGGAGACATCATGACAAATGTTTGTTCTTTGGCTCCACTCTCCAGCACTCCCCACAGACCACCCCCCTTCTGCTCACATATTCTGTCTTCAGCTGTTATGACCATTGATTAGGTTACAGCTTTTCCTCACATTCCGTCATGCCTTGATTAGATTTCCAGGCGCAGCTACATCCTGTTTCTTGGATGACATTTGCAGACATTTATCCACCTCCATTGTGAGTGTGGATTTCACTCGTTTAACCATCAAAGGCTGATTGATATTAGTTATCAGTTTGGGAGTGACTTTTATCATTACAGGCTGCATACTGATGCACTGAACAGCAGGAAAGGAGGGGACGAAAAAAAGGGTGAACATAGCCAGTTAGTTATAAAACTTGCCATGTTTTACTCTCCTGAGTGCCTTCACAAGGACTGTCACAGAATGTCACTCCATTGACAAAGATTTCACGTCTGCCACTTGCCAGGTCTCTCTGTGTGTGTGTGTGTGTGTGTGTGTACTGTCAAATCAGATCTGACTGGTATAGGAGGAGATTGTCCCTCCTTCTTCAGCAGAGCATCTTGTGGATTCAAACAGCTCACCTCTGGGATTACAGTGCAGCTTCTTGCCACTACGCCACCAGAGCTCGCCGACACCAGGAATTTCAAGAATGAGATATGGTGTCCCTACCTTCAAGGTGCTCAGCGCCTCCACTTCCATTTCCTCCTCATCCCTCACACTATTGTTGTCAGTCCTTCTAATTGTTCACATGTTATAAACCCCACCAGTTACTGTGTGTACCTTGTCTCTGTTGTTTGGTGCCAGTCAATTTTCCTCTCGCAGTGACTCCATGTGACACAGCAGAATTGCACCATAGGGTTTTGTAGGCTGTAATCTTTATGTCTGTCTGTCATTCTGATATAACACGTGCTTTATGTGTTTGCTGTGGTTCTGCCCACCAAGGGAGCAAGGCCTTCTGGGAAGTATTCATAAAAGCAGAAGGGGTGGGGCAGGAGTTTGGAGAATGGAAAACATGATGATCCACGCTGTGACAATTATAACACAGGGGCCTGAGGGCCCAGGCTGCAGGGGCCAAAAGCGGAGGCAGCTCTGCCTGTAGGCTTCCCTCTCCTCAGACTTCATTCTAAGGCATACAAGTACTAGCTCCATGAAGGCCTTAGACCACCCTGATCCCAGGAGACCAAGTGTCATGGTCCTGATGTTGGGTATGAAGACTGAGATGTCCGGGGAAGGCAGAGTTACTTAATAAGAGAGCAGAGCAAGGCAGTGAAATCTAAAGAGGAAGGCTAGTGAGGAGGTTTCCCAGCCAAAAGTCGGTTTCCAGTCATGTGGATCTGAACCAGGGGCAGGGCTGCAGCAGCAGCACCAGAAAAGGTCTCTAGATCCCAAAGCAGAAGAACGGACTTGGATGACATGGAGGACATAGGAGTCACCCGTGTACAAGGCCACTGGTCCAGCATGTGTGATGAGAAGGCAATGGGGTGAAACTTTTCTCACATACCTTGGACATGTCCTGGAGAAAGACACTAAACTGGACAACGTGGAAAATTCATTGCTGATCAGGGGGAACCAACTCATAGCTGATCCACGCTGGTTTTTTGCGGCTTAAATGACAAGGAAGGAGATCACAACTCTGTTCACCTTGGAGCCCCTGGTGGGTTTGAGCTGACAGGGGCTGCCTTTGGGTTGGCAGCAGGATTCCCTACCGACTAGGCCACCAGAGACCACCGCCACCCCCACTGCCCCGAAAGGTGAACGTCAGCCAAACAGAGGAAGATCTTCAATAGGATGGACTGACTGTGTGTCTCACTGAGCAACAGTCGTGAGATCTGCACAGGACCACACACTGTTTTTTCTGTTGTACTTACAGTCATTCTGAGTCATAACCCAATCAACTGCACCTACGGAAAGGGATTGCCAGGTCTTTGTCTGAGGAGCCCTTAGGCAGGTTTGAACTGCCAAACTTTCAATTAACAGCCAAGTGTTCATCTGTTGTGCCACCAGGTCTCCTGAGGCAGTCACCCGTCTTCTAAAGAGAATGACATAGATGGAGGAACAGTTTTTACATTTTGCCTCATTTTCACTGCTTTTCAAGCCCGAGGCTGATGCTCCCTTCCCACTGGTGCCAGGCCACTTCTGACAAAGAGCTTCTTTTAACATTTCTTATAACACAGGTCTGTTAACAAGGAATTCTTTCAGCTATTGGTCTGGAAAAAGTCTCTTCCAGATTCAATTTTTTAGAAAAGATTTCAATCTGGATACCAGACAGTTCCTAGGTTATGAACAAGATCCATTCCTGTGTCCGTAAGGATTTGTAGCTGAGTTGGAGTGGTAGATTCTTATTTAGATTTAGTCTTGCTTTAGTGCAAGAAGGAGCCCTGGTGGAATCGTGGTTAAAGTGCTTGGCTGCTAACCAAGAAATGAGCCTTGTGAACCTATCAGCTGCTCTGTGGGAGGAAGATTCAGCAGTTGTTGGCTTCTGTAAAAAAACTCACAGCTTTGGAAGCCCTAGGGGCACGTCTGCTCAGCCCTATGGGATCACTAGGAGGCAAATCAGCTCTTCAGTCTTCTTGCAAAAAACCCCCACAAAAACCTAAAAGCCTTTTCAAAGGTTTAAAAGCTGCATTTACAACAAGTGAAGATGATTATGATGAAGGAAAAAAAAATTGTTGGGAGTAAGTAGCAATTGGTTCTGTTCTTTCAAAGCGAGGGTAAATTTACATAATGCTAAAGGGTAAAGATGGACAGGAGCTGACAGAGCTTTATTTCACACGTCTTGGGCATGTTGCTAGGAGACGTTATTCCCTGGAGAGGGAAAGTGTGCTTGGAAGAGTGGAGGGTCAGTGAAAAAAGAGGAAGACCGTCAACCAGATAGATTGACACAATGAAGGCAGCAAGGGGCTCAAGTGTGTCACAGATGGTGAGGATGGCACAGGAGAGGACCAGGTACAGCTCTGTTGTTCTTAGGGTCATTGTAAGTCGTACTCAACTCAGTGGCATTTAACAACAACAGAGGGCAACAGGAGTTGAATACAGTAAGTCTGATGTTTTTTGCAGTCCTGGAATATTTTGTATATAATTCTAGGTTGACTTCTTTCTTTCTTTCTTTCTTTCTTTCTTTCTTTCTTTCTTTCTTTCTTTCTTTCTTTCTTTCTTTCTTTCTTTCTTTCTTTCTTTCTTTCTTTCCTT
>NW_006399805.1:813624-831739 GCF_000299155.1 Elephantulus edwardii | reverse complement strand
CTTGACAATTTTGAGGAAGAATACAATCTTTATCAGTACAGAAAGAGTATTGCTCTGGGGTGGTTGTGATTTTTCATTGCTGCTCTCTGAATGGTCAGCTTGTATTTGTGGCATGTCTGTTAAAAGCATTTCTTTCTTTCTTTCTTTCTTTCTTTCTTTCTTTCTTTCTTTCTTTCTTTCTTTCTTTCTTTCTTTCCTTTCTTTCCTTTCTTTCCTTTCTTTCCTTTCTTTCCTTTCTTTCCTTTCTTTCCTTTCTTTCCTTTCTTTCCTTTCTTTCTTTCCTTTCTTTCTTTCTTGGCTTAAAATCATGTCCCTCTCTTTTTCCTTTATTTTAGCACTTAGAAACATGTCCCTGTTTGCCTTCTCTCTTGTATCGTTATTATCCGGAAGTTTGATATATTCTTATCATTATTCTGTACGTAAAGCCCAAGAGGTTTGGTACTCCTCCCCATCGACTTACAAAGATCCTAACCTTATGTGCTTGAGTCTCTTCCTTAAATGTGACAGAGAACTGAGCTTCATGGGATTTTCTTGATTGAAATCTTTATAGAAGCAGATCTCTAGGCCTATCTTTCATGGCATCACGGGTGGGTTCAAACCACCAAACTTCAGGTTAGCAGTAGAACACAAACTATCTGTACCACAGAGGGAGTGTCTAGTGATTATTTTTTTATATAATTTGTTATTGTGATTTTAACGAAAGTTTACAGAAAACTTGGATTTCCATTCATTCATTGTTGCACAATTTTTTCCTCCTCTGGTCCACTTTGCTATGCACCTCTTATTCTGGACTGTTGTCATGCAAATAATGCCTAATCATCTATTCCATTTAAACAATTTGTTCCCTCATCTGTTCCAATGCAGTCTTTGTGATATATCCCCTCTTTTCTTAGTTTCTTCCCAACCCCCAATGTCAATCCTGTTTTATAACAGGAGCATTATACAACATTTGTCCTTTTGTGACTGAGATATTTTACTCACATAATGTCCTCCAGAGTCTCCCATTTTGTATATGTTATGAGTTCCTTGTTTTTCAGTGCTGTCTAGTATTCCATTGTATGAATATACAACAGCTATTCTATTCATTCAATTGCTGATGGGCACTTGGGTTGTTTCCATCTCTTTGCTATTGTGATCAATGCAGCAATAAACATGGATGAGCATGTATCTGTTTGGATGGAAGCTTTGGTTTCTTTTGGGTATATTCCTACTAGTCGAGTTGCTGGATCAAATGGAATTTCTATTTCCAACTTTTTAAGAAAGTGCCATATTTCCGTCCTTAGTGGTTACATCATTTTACATTCCCACTTATGAAGAATAAGGGTTCCAATTTCTCCACAACCTCACCAGCATTTGTTGTTTGCTGCTCTGTTAAACAGTTTTATTGCTACTGGGATGAGATGATATCTCATAGCTGTTTTGATTTGCATCTCTCTTAGAGCTAGAGATTTTGAACATTTCTTCATGTGTTTGTTGACCATCTTAATGTCTTCTTTGGTGAAGTGTCCATTCATATGCTGTGTTCATTTTGCATTTGGGTTGTTTACCTTATCTTGTTGAGGCACTCGAGTATTCTATAAATTCTAGATATAAGTCCCTTATCAGACATATCATTACCAAATATTTTTCCCAGTCTGTGGCTTTTCTTTTCACCCTGTTGGAAGTTGTTTTTTTTTATGTTCACAGGAATATGATTCTTAGAAGATGCCATTCCTCTATTTTATTCCGTCTTGGTTATAAGGTTTTCAGGATGTTTAGAAGATTGTTCATGTTGTGGATTAGGGTTTCTAGAGTTCTTGAAAGCTTTTCTCTGATAAAGTTTATAGTGCTTGGTTTTAGTCCTAGGTCCTTGATTCACTTTGAGTTGGTTTTTGTGTATGGTGTGATGTTTGGGTCTTGCTTGAGTTTTCTGCAGATAGTTTTCAAATTTTGTCAGAACAATTTGTTAAAGAGGCTTTTGTTTCCCCACTTGACTGATTTCATCTCCTTGCCAAAAATCAGTTGACCATAGGTAGATAAGCTAATTTCTGGGTTCTCAATTCTATTCCATTGATTAGCATGTCTGTCACTATATCTGTACTATGCTATCTTGACCACCACAGCTGTGTAGTAGGATTTGAGATCAGGGAGTGAGATACCTCCTACTTTGTTTGTCTTTTTTCAGAAGTGTTTTGCTTGTTTGGGGTCTCCAGATGAAATTGGAAATTGTCTTTTCCATCTCATTGAAGAATGGAATTGGTATTTGTATTGGGATTGCATTGAACTTGTATATTGTCTTTGGTAGAATTGTCATTTTCTCAATATTGAGTCTTCCTATCCATGAGCATGGTATATTCTTCCATTTCTCCAGGTCTCTTTTTGTTTCTTATAGTAATGTTTTGTAATTTTTTAACAGGCCTTTCCCCTCTCTTCTTTTTAAAATTTATTATGAAAAACCTGTATGGGGATACAAGGTGGTGAGGGTTGGGAGTAGAAGGGTGAGGATGGGAGAGAATGAAATTGCAGGGCTGCACAATTTGGTGGGCAGGGGGGAGTAGGTGAAGAAATGAGAAAGATCCAATGGGGACCAGAAGAGACAGGGTAATGGTGAGCCTAGTCCAATGGTGTTTAATTTAAAAAAAAAAGAAAGAAATTGTCTTATTCACTTGTGGGTTTCTCATTTGGGAGTGGGGCACAGACTCTCTGGCTTCTTCATGCTGAGCAAGGTCTTTGATGTGAAGGGGGAAGGGGAGTCCACTTTAACACTTTACTGGTGGTCCTGGGTTGAAACTCCTTGCCTTCTTGTTCTGTTAGAGGATATTTTCCTGATGTTTTCTGCCTTCTGAACTGCAAAGTATTTGCCAAGGTGGGTCCAGTGGGGATGACTGGCTGAACCCTGAGGCTCCATCCTCCTTTGCTTCCTTAGCTGGAGGTTACATTTACCTTTTGTCTCTGAAACTGGGTTCAGGGTTCAGGTCTGGAGTAAAACTCAGTGTTAAGGTTACCTATAGGAAAGGGAGTAAACCTAGAGAGAACAAACTTGTGAGTTACAAATAGAAGGGCTTTGGAGGTGTGGCTTACAGGTGTACTGGGGGGAAAGGTGGGAGAAAATGGCCTAGATAAAATTCTCTGTATATACTAGGCAGGTTTCTCCAACAACCTGAAGGCTCTTTCCAGGGGTTGGATGGCAGAACCTGAGGGCCGAATGGATCACCCTGAGGGCCAAATGGCTCACCCCAGGGTCTGAAAGGCACACCCTGAGGGCTGGGTGACATACTCCAGGGGCTGGGCAGCACACCCTCCTACCAAAGTCCCCCCCACCTCAGGTCTGGACCCTGTGACTCACTGACAACCATGGCCAGAGGCAGTGCCCCCAGTTCTGGCACCACCACCATTACACCCCTCCCCTCCCACCAAGTGGTCAGACTGTAATTTGAAGTAGACATCACTGCCCTTCCCCTTCATAAATGGAGAAGGGGATTTGAGAGTGGTGAACAGATCCTCCCTAAGTCTAAACAGTTCTTGGCAGCAGTAGTCAAGAGATCAAAAGATATGGTGTAGTGAGGATATCTGCCATCTGTCATAGTGACCCTTATCAATCCATTGTGTTGATTATCTTCTTCTCTGGCCTGTCCAAGGAAATCTTCACTGACAGGGAGATACTTTCTCTTATTAAGACCTTCACTTCCCATGTTCCATGGCACTGTCACTGCTGCCATCACCACCGCCCCCTGCTTCTGCACTGGGGGCCTGTGGCTTGCAAGCTGCACAGGGACTCCACCACACTGGCTGTGGGACCCAACACTCACTGCCCAGTCTGGGCTAGGAGACCCATGGGCCCCGGCCATGGCAGCCACATGGGGTGGCAGCAGCATTGGCTTGGCAGGCAGAGGGAGGAAGCGGGACTCATCCATGTTCCCCTAAGAATCCCTTTCCTCCTGATGTTGAGTTCCATTCCATACTAATGGCCAGCAGTCAACTGTTTGGCTGTTTGGACATATTTAAGTTGTGTTGCCTGCTTCAATGCGCCGTGCCAGGCCTCCTGCTCACCACACCGCATCTCCTGCTGTCACCATCTTGGTTCTGAGGAATCTTCCCCAAACAAGTCTATTCTTGGGCAGTGGGGAGGCTCTGCTGCACCAGCTTCAGGGCCCAGTGCGTGCTGTCTATCCCAGGTGAGGGTATCCCTTGGGTCTGGCTGTGGGAGCCTCATGGAGCTGCAGTAGTGGTGTGGGCTTGGCAGTGGGGGGCTGGGAGCAGCAGGACTCACCCACTCTTCTTTGGAAATCAGTTGATTACTGGTCTTCAATATGGATTGAGGCTCAACATCATGAGATCAATCAACTATTTAAATGTTCAATTATCAGTAAGCAGAACTGTAGAGGGCCATGGTGGCCCGTTTCTATGCAGCTTGCTATTCCTGTAGCTCCTTACATTATTTCTGTGGCCACTACTATCTTGGTTCCTCTTAATAGGTCTTTTGTGTTTCTAGTTAAATTTATTCCCAAGTATTTAATCGTGTAGTTAGTTATTGTGATGAGTATTGCTTTACTTAACTCCATTTCTGTATTCTCTTTGTCACAATAGAGAAATCCAATTGATTTTTGTATGTTGATCTTGTATCCTGCCACTTTGCTGAATTGGTCAGCTATGTCCAGTAGGGGCTTGTTTTGCTGAGTCTTTAGGGTTTTCTAAGTATACTATCATATCATCTACATATAGAGATTTTTACTTTCTTTTTGCCAGTTTGGATACCTCTTATTTCCTTCTGTTGTCTTATTGCTACCACTAAGACTTCCAATACAATATTGAACAGGAGAGGTGATAGTGAGCATCCTTGCCTTGTTCTTGTTCTCAAAGGGAATGCCTTTATTTTCTCTCCCGTGAGAATGATGTTGGCTTTTGGTTTTGTGGAGCTTCTAGTGATTTAAGGCTTTTGTTTTGATAAGAAAACCATCTGAGGAAGCAGGTGGTATTTGGTGCATGTCTCTCAGCAGCAGCCAGTCACTCTTGTTCTATAAGGGGTAACACTATTTATTTGGTCTTTTGTGCTGTCCCCAATCTTTCTTCGAAGTATCCCATGGAAGACCAAGAGAAACGCTTGTAAGTGAATGCAAACCCCCCTCATATATAGAGGTTCCATTTATTCTAAATTGATATTCTAGCCTACAGTCAACCTTTAGGAATTACTAAAAATGCAACTGCTTTCTTCTTAGACATACCTAGTGCTGCTATCTTTTCTACAGTGTTCTGCCAAAAGTGAAACTGTGTATCAGGCCTTTGAATAGATTTGATTCAGGTCAGTCATGGCCTAGGAAGCAAAATTCTTATGGATCAAAACTCGCAAAATATGATTGCTTGGAACAATAGCCTGACTGGAAAAAATTATAGGCCCAAGTCTTGAAATGGAAGACTTGGAAGAGGCATATAGAACCCTTTCAGAAACCTGTTAGTAGAGATTGGATTATTGCCAGGACTGTGGAGAGCAACACAATTGTCTATCATCTTTGACCAGGGCCCCTGTTGTTTCCAACTCTGTATGTCAAGATATTTGGTTGCTATGCAACACAAACACTGTCTTTGATTTCTATGAGGGAGATTAAATTTTTTAGCAAAGTGTCAAACTGTAATTTTTCTTGTTTCACTATGAGGTCGGATGGCACCAGGTTGCTACCTGAATTACAAGAACTTCTGCACCCTGTGGCAGAAGGCCTGTCTGTGCATTCACTGTTCCTGAGTGCAGTTCATTTTCTGGAGCTCAAAGGAAGAACCTCACATTGGACTGGATCGGGCTAAATTGTTTCCTTCAGCATCTGGAAGCACATGTCCTTCGAGGAATGAGGGTAAATGCAGCCAAGGAAGGGAGCCAAGGTCCATTTCTGAGAAGCTACATCATGAGACAGGTCTGAGGGGAGGAAGTTGGCCTGGGACCAGGAGGCCAGACTTGAGGCCTTGGGCTGATACAGATCGAGAGCCCTGCTGCAGAGTGGGAGCCAGGACAAAATAAGGAGTTCAGGTGGAGGGTTCTGAGGGTATTGGGCCAAAGGAAGGCCACCTTATCTATCCTATGATCATGCACATGATTACCTAAAAATTAAGTATCTTCAAATCAAGTCACACCTCCTGTGTGGGACTCCCACCAACGCTACAGAAATGAAAAGCTGTTTTAAACCCACACAGGGTTAAAACGAAGACCTCAAACAAATGGAAGTTCACAAGGGCACTTCTAGGCTCATGGAAAACTAAGATTAATCAGTAGAAATAGGAACTTTTAAAGAAAAGAATCAGAACTTCTTCTCTTCCAAACAAAGCTTGAGGCTCTTCGCAATCACGACTCTGATTGCAAAGCTCTCACTCAAGTGCCTGGAGAGTCTTTTTCTGCCAAGGAACAGGGGAGTGAAGCACTTCACAGAGGAAATTACAGGAGATTCAGGCCGGTCTGAACCGGCCCAGACAAAGGCCACAGTTTCCCCGCTGAAGTCGGTATCAGGTTTTCTATTTCTTGGGAGAAAAATGTTAATTTTCAAAGTTGGACCTTAATTCCTATTCACTGAAGAAAATTGGCAAAATACACAAAGGTATTGCAATTGAAACAAACAACCCTGCCCCATAATCCAAAGCTGCTTTGAATTTTACACATTTCCCCTCAATTGTTCTTATGAATAGATCTCTATATTTTTTTTCCCCTTGAAAATCAGGGAGAGATTGTATATGAAGTTGTTTTTCTGTTTTTTTTACTTTAACATGAATAGTTCCCCATTGCCTTCGATTATTCCTAGAAGCATATTTTTAAGTAATTTTATAATATTCTTTTTTAAAAAAGGACCGTGTCTTAATTATTCACTTATTCACAATCACTTAGGCTGTTGCAATGTTTTATTATTACAAAAAAGGATTCTAGGAGACATTTTTGGACATAATCTTTGTGCACTTTTCTGATTATTTTCCTAGGAAGAAGGTTTTAAAAATTCAGGTCTGAAGGCTCCTTGATGCTCCCTCTCCATGAACTTGGCAAGTGGTCATACTTCCTTCTATTCACACCATCAATGTCTACTCATGATAGTTTTGAGAATCAGTACTCACCACTGAAGCTTATTATTAAAAATAGAAAGAAAAAGACAAAAAATGCCCAAGTATTAGCTGAAAAATTAGATGCTTTGTATTTCTTTGATGATTAGACATTTCTTCATGTTCATTGAATTGGGGTTTTTTTTTATGAATTATAATTTTGTGCCATTTACCTTCTTTTCATATTAGGGCAAATGCTTTTTTTTTTTTAAATCCCAATCAAAGATGTTGTTTTTAAGGGTTGTGGAATCTGTGCCAGCTCATAATGATGGAATAACGGAATAAAACCTCACCTATTATACCATGTTCACAATTCTTGTTCTGTTTGAGTCCATCACGGTAGCTACCTTGCCAACCGATCTTCTTGAGGCTCTTAATCCTTTTGTTGACTTTCTGCTTTACCAAGTATGTCTTTTGGCAGAGACTGGTCCCTCTATCCTTGCTTCAAAGGAGCGAACATTGAATATGTACGCTATACTTCTAAGATAGACTTGATGCTCTTCTAGCATCCCATGGTAGGCTGTTATTAAGTACAGTCTAGTTGGAACCAATTCATAGCTGACCCTCCAGCAGACTGAAATCACTAAAGTAGGAGACTGACCATTTTTCTCTTGTGGAACAGCTGGTGAATTCAAACCTCATGACTTCAGGACAGCAGCTCCACTCCTTTACTACTAGGCCACCAGAGCTAGCAAGCTCCAAAAGGACTCCCCAAAAGGAACTACTATGTTAAAGAGCCACTTTAAGGGGGGGTTTGTTTTTCTGGAACAATCTCTTCAAATATTGCTTTTGGATGCCTGCACAGATTCAAGGAGAGAAATACATACTAAAATGACAAGTTCTTATCACATCTCTGATCATTGGCTCCAAGAATCCCCATTTCTGAATATCTCTAATGTCTCATCCACAGCCCATATTTGAAAAGCACAGCATCGTAGTTATCCAGTGCTCTATGTTCATTTTCTCACACTTTGGGAGGTGCCTGTTGATGTCATGACCCTTCAGCACATTTGCTGAGGCAGTTGCTCAAACAGGAGGATCTAGAAATCTGAACTGAGATTATTGGTTCAGAGGGAAGACTTTCCATCTGTTGTCAACTTCAGGGGAAGTTTCTCGTTCTAGCTTCTGTTCCTTGATTCCTTGGAGATCTTTTTGTGCCCTGGCACCTATCTTTCTCTGTCTTGGCTTACTCTGCCCTTTCATATCTTAAATATGAATTTAAGGCACACTAATACTACCTCATCATAGCCACTAGTTTAGGGTTAGGATTTGTTACATATTTTGAGGAGAAACAATTCAATCCATAACAGGAAGTAACTATTTAGACAAATAAACTTGATATTGTTATGCCATCTGGAACAAAAGGCAAACAATACAAAGGAGTGAAGGCAGAGAAGAATGGTAGTTGAACAGAGTGTTGGGGTCTTGTACTTACTAGTCTTTTGACTTGTCACTTGTTGACTTCCAGCATTATCATCCACTTTAGTCAGTTTCCTAAACCAGAAAAATTACAACTATCCTTGATGCCTTATCCCTCATTAGCCTCACATAAAAATTATACAATGTATATAAGAAAGGAATTTAATTTACAAAATGTTTTCAATTTCTCCCTCTCTTAGGTCCTAATTATCTTTCTCTCTCCTTTCTTCTGTTTACTTTACCAAGGATTTCTTCTTTCCTCACCCCTAAGTTATACCAAGAATATAGTGGAAGTAATAAAAATCCTCCTCCCCACTCCCCTGCCAATATTTTGCATCTCCTAAATATTTTCTTTTCCAAGAAAACCTTTTCTTTTCTGAGCCTCTCCTAGCAAGCAACATGTCCAAGTATGGGAGACAAAGCTTTGCCATTTTTAACTCCAAGGAGCATGCTGGGTGCACCCCCATCAAGATGGAGTGATATGTGCCTATAGCAATGGGCTCAAGTGTATCAGAGCTGATGAGGATGGCACAGGATAGGACAGGATTCAGATCATTGTTCATAGGGTCACTTTGACGTTGTACTCAATGGTACCTAACAACAACCTTTTTGGGGAAGCTCTGGTGGCCTAACAGTAAGATGGTGAAAAGATTGAGATTGTTATCAGCTTTAGTTTGCTTGACTCCACAATCAACATTCTTTGTATCAACAGCCAGGAATTGCACTGGGTAAGTCTGCTGTCAGAGACCTCGCCAAAGTACTGAAGAACAATGATGTCAGTCTGGAGACTAAAGTGCATGTGACTCAGGCCATAGTCTTTGCAATTACTTGCTATGCATCAGAAAGCTGGACAATTAACTAGGGATGATAGAAGGAGAATTGATGCCTTTGAGCTGTGGTGCTGGAGAAGAGTATTGAATCTACCGTGGATTGCTAGGTTCATCGTAGAGAGGGTGAGACCAGGCTGCTCCTTTGAGCCAAGGATTCTTAAGTTTCATCTGAGATACTTTGGACATGTTGCAAGACGGAATCAGTCCTTGGAGAGGGACGTCATTCTTGGGAGGATGGAGGGACAGTGCAGCACAGGAAGACCCTTGATAAGATGGATTGATTCAGTGACTGGGGTAACGGGGGTAGGTGTGTCAGAGACATTAAGATTGGCACAGCATAGAGCAGGATTTAGGGCTATACATAGGGTTGCTATGAGTCGGAGGCAACTCGATGGCACACAACAACAACAACAGTGGTAAGAAGCTGTGTTGCAATTCCAAAGGCATATGGTTTGAATCCACCAGCTGCTCTGCAGAGGGAAAATGAGTAATCTCTTTTCTTGCAATTTACTGCCTCTGAAAACCCACTAAAGGATCAGTTCTGACTTGATGGCACGCAACAACAACAACAACAACAACAACATATCTTTTCTAAAGAATCCCAGTGGCACAATGTTTAAGGCACTGATTGCTAACAGAAAAGGTTGGTGGTTTGAACCCACCAGCCAAGAGAGAAAGATGTGACACTGTTTCTGTACAGCTTTAGAACTTTGTCCTGTAGTTGAGTTGGAATTTGTTCTATGGTTAAGAATTTTATTACATCTTTTCTTACTGTAATTCTGGTGGACTGGGGAGAGACTGAAAATTTCCAGGAGTCAAAAGGCTGGAGATCCCTCAAGATGTTAGGACAAGGCTCAGTAGGCATTCGAGAGTGAACAGTCAGTGGTGGCCAGAACTCTACATTACGGAGGTCAAGCAGCTCTGGGTGACATGTTCAAGGTGTGCCCCAAAGACTAGGTGTTTAAAGGTCTGAGAGGACAGAGACAAGTGTGACCAGGATGCTGAATGGGTCTTTAGATAGACTCTGCAGACACTCAGATGTATGCTATTCACAAGTAACGAATCAAAGAATAAGAACAACTCAGGGTAGCCTTTATGCATTTCTGGAAAAATCTGGAGGACAAAGGATTATTTCGTTGTTCCTATTCAAAAAGAAATAATAATTTTGATGGATTTGGTAGGACATTTAGGAGCCAAGTCCAACTGTGTGTGTAATTGTTTTGTAAAGGTGCTAGGACTTAATTTTCAGATCTCAAATAAGAACAGGTGGTGGCTGGTGGCAGGAGTCACAATGGTTTCCATGACAACGGGATTGAGTTTTAGTCATCCTCCCATCCTCCACAAGCCGTACGACAGCTTTTTTCATAAGGTGCTTATTAAATATTTGTTAAATGAATGATGAATCACAGAACGTCGTGTGTGCTTTGCAATTAGTGCCGCCGTTCTCTAGCTTGTCTAAAAGCTTTTAAGGCAACAATTATTGTATTTGCACATGCTATTTTGCATAATTTGCATATTAACTTGAAAATAACAAACCACACACTTCCATTCCCGGTGAATAACTTGGTCCCATCTCGCGCTGTCTATTGTGGAAGAAGTCGCCCACATGTTTGGTTAAAGTGAGTTTAAAAAGGGAGAAAGGGGTCTTGTGCCATGTCCGCGCCGCACGTCGGCCGGGAACGTGGCTCATTCCCTCCCCGCCCCCTCTCCGCGCTCCTCTTGCCGCGCAAAGGCGGCTGGAGCGGCGGGTTCCCCCGAAGCACAAACGGCTGGCGTCCCCCGTTGCCCCAGGCAACCATTGAGCCGAAGCGCGCGCTTCTTCGACCCTGCATCCGATAGTAAACGGGGTCGCCATTGGCCTGCCGGCCAGGTCAGGCCAATCGGAAGCCAGGTTCTAGCGAGGTGGCTGAGTGCGTGCTGAGGGGGGAGGAGGCCAGGACTGGAGGCAGCCGGGGAGGCTAGAACCCCGAGCGTGGTCGGTTGGAGAGAACATGTCTGTCCGGAGGCACATTGGGAACCCCGAGGTGAGGGTCAGCGCCGGGCCGGGGAGCTGGCGGGGGGCGGGCGGACCGGAAAAGGCCGCACGTGGGAGGGCAGAGCGGCCCGCGACTTCCGGGAGGGCGGGAAGCGGGCCGGGGGCGGAGGCGGGGCGCCGGGCGGGCCTGGGCGGCGGGGCGGCTGGTTGTCGGGACAGCGCTGCCCGCAGGGAGCTTCCGCTCACCCGGTGTCCCAGCGAGCAGGGACCGTGGGAGGAGTGCAGGGCAATCAGAGCAAGCCCGCGGGCAGCCCCGGGCCTTGACAACAGTGGGACGAGATGGGACGTCGTTGTTACATGCCGTGTTACTGTTGCTACACCATGAACTGCAGATCGGAATCCTGTCCTGTGCGCAGTCTCTGGGTCCGTCCATCAGCTTGAGGGACTAACTCTCTTTGGCTGACATTTCTGAGCATGATGTCCCTCTCCCAAGGAAGAGCCTCTCCTAGCAACATTCCCTAAGTGAGACAAAGACCACCCTTGCCTCCAAGGAGCACTCTGACTGCACTCTCTGCGAGACAGACTTGCTTGTTCTTGTAGCAGTCCATGGGATATTCGGTACTCTTAACCCCGCAACTCAAAGGCATCATTTCTTCTGCCATCTTTATGCATTGTCCAACTCTCAGCAGCGTAGTAAGTTAGTTTTACCAGGTAAGAAGCAAATATGTGTGTCTCCAAGACCTTTTCCTCTCTTATTTCACCCTTCCTGTGCTCAGCCTAGCTCCCTTATACAGTCGATGCTAGCAAAAAAGGGTGGAAGAAAAGGCCTTTAATGAGTTCAGTCTAGTGAGAGAGATCCCTAAGTAGGATTTTGAGGACCAAGCACTTGAGAACAAGGAGTGTGACATTCTTGAAGAAAGATGGATGTAAATACTCCACAACTCCTGCAGATGGCTGGAAATGAAGAGGTTGCCAGCAAGGAGAAGACATCAGGAGTAGAGCTGGCAGGCTGAATAAAGGAAAGGAGGTGTGAAACTTGGAGGGGAATAATGGAATCTGAATGGTTCCCTGGGTGCCATCAACTGGATTCTGACCCTTAGTGACTCTGTAGGACAGGGTAGATCTGCCCCAGAGGGTTTCCTGGGCTATAATCAGATTGCTAGGTCTGTTACTCAGAGCAATTAGGGGTTTTATTCAAGCCAATGCTTTAGCATCACACCACCAAGACACCATCCCATAAAGATTTCTACCAACTTCTGTTGAGTCAAGCCAATGACCCTCCATTACCAAGGCTTAACGGGAGCAGAATGTTCCGTCTTGTCTGCAGAGAAGCTAGTGTGTTTGAACTGATGATCTTGGAGTTTGCAGGCCAACACATAGCCATCTATGCCACAGATGCTGCAGGGATACTCTGCTTAAGGATTGCCTAAGACACTATTGACTCAACAGTGCACAATAACAACAGTAATCTTCATGAGAGCCTGTCAGTGAAGCGGAGGACCTTTGGTGGTATAGTGGATGAAGCATTGGGCAGCTTACCAAAAGATTAACAGTGCAAATCCTTCTGTGGGAAAAGATAAGACCGTTGCTCCTGTGAAGATTTTCAGAGACCCTCAGAAGCAGAGTCTCTGGGGACATCAAAGTCAAGTGGTATAACAGCCACAAAGACAATGCTCTTCCCTCTACTTTGATGACTGCCAACTGGACCTTTGAAAGCTTGAAATTAGACCGTATAAGGGGCAGCTAGCTATCGGTCTCTCTGTCTCAGCAAAGAAGAGTGAAAAAAATTTAAAGCTGCATAGAAGCCTGATGGACCATATAAACCTTAACCTCTGTGGCCCTGGGACCGGAAGAACTAGATGGTACCCAGATACCATTGTGGACAATGCTAAAAGGGACCTTTGCACAGGCACTGGGCTGTTGAGGAGAAAAATTAACAACAAAATTCAGATTCATAAATATGTCTGGACATGATAACCTGATAGAGAGCCATCAAGACTGTAGCCCTTTGCCACCTTTTGAACCAGGAACTAAACTCATACTGGTGACTCAGCTTTGAGCCAGAAACTGAGCCTGTAAGGTCAGCGGTGACCTCCTCGACGTACCCACTCTTTAGAATAATCAACCAATCAAGAATCAATACAGGATCAAAAGGTCAGCATTTACCCAAGGATAAAGCTGGAAGGCAAGAAAGGGTAGGGTGGAAGAATGAATGAAAACAGAATCCCCGAGAGGAAGGAGGAAGTCGCTATTCACAATGTGGGGAATTCAGTTAAAGTAAGAGAATTATGTATGCATGGTTGAATGGAAAAAACAATTTGTTTTATAAACTGTAACTCATTTCTAACACAAAATTGCAGCATTGGCAAACCTTACAGAACAGTTCTGCTCTGTCCTGTAGGGTCAGCTCCATAGCACTGTTTGTATGGTGGGTCCCAGCTGACCGCTTCACCACTGCAACACTGCCGCCTTGTAAGGATTTACAAAGACTTTATTAAAGGCTCTAGTAATCTAGAAAGACGGTAGTAAAGACCCGAAGGGACTCTGCCTTGCTAAAGGTCTTAACTTTTATAGTAACTGGACTTGCGCATTGCTTCGTCTTCTGGTGGATGAGTGCTGTGCAGGGAGAGGTCCAGAATTGATTAGTAATGTCTGCCAGGGGAGGGAGTGGGGCCTGGTGGTGCAGCGAAAAAATTCTCAAGTCCATGTGGAAGACTAAAGTTAGATTTCTGACCAGCACCTCTTATGCACCAGCACAGCTTGCTAGTGGAGTTTGTGTGTTGCTATAAAGCTAATCAGGTTTCAGTGGCCCTTCCACATACTAAAATGAACTAGTAAAGAAGACCTGGTGGTGAACTTCTGAAACTAAACCAGTGAGAACCTTCTCCATGACCTGACCTTCAAGTGACTGTGGACATGAAGCAGTATAGGTGCTTTGCATTCCACTTTGCATGGGGTTGCCATGAATCAGGCCAGTGGACAGCAGGACAGAGCCGCAATTTACAAAGCAGAGGTTAAGGTGTGGAGGATGACAGTTTGACAGCCACATATTTATCTTGCCTGCTGGTTGAGACACTTTTGAAGAGTTGTGAGTAAGAGAGTGACATGACCAGATTCCTAGGCATGAATCTGTAGCCACATAGTGGTGAGTGGATTTGTGGAGACAGGGAGAGTAGGTGGTTGTTAGTATGTTGTTATTTTTGTTACATATCATTGAGTTAGAACTGACTTATAGCTGACATTCCATTGGGTTTTAAGAGGCAGTAATTTGCTTGGGAGGAGATTGTTTGTTCCTCTTCCGCAAAGCAGCTGGTGAATTTGATCTGTGTTCCTTTGGGTTGGCAGCACAACTCTTTACCACAGCTCTTTAATTATGATACAGACCTCTCGTGGTCCCACGAGAAGAAGACCTGATGCCCTGCTGCTGTGAAGATTGTTGTTATTGTTTTTAGGTGTCACTGAGTCTCATGTTGCTTATAGTGACCCTGTCCTCTCCTGTACCAACCTTATCATCTCTGACACACTTGAGCCCGTTGCTGCAGTCACTGTATATCAATTCACCTCATGGAGCCTTCCTCTCTTTCTCCGACCCTCCATGTTTCCAAACATGGTATCTCTACCAAGGACTAGTACCTCTCCTAACAACATTGAAAAGTATGTGAGATGAAGTTTCATCATCTTTGCCTCCAGTAAGCATTTATGGTTGCACTTTCTCTAAGATATATCTGTTTGTTCTTTTGGCAGTCTATGTACTCTTCTCCAAAACCACAACTCAAAGGCATCAATTCATTTGTCTTTCTCATTCATTGTCTAACTGTCAGATACCTAACAAGTGACTGAAAACACCATGGCCTGAATCAGGTGCACCTTAGTCTTCAAACTGACATCTTCACTCTGTAGTAATTTGGAGAGGTCCTTGATAGCAGACTTGCCCAGTGCAGTATGTCGCCTGATTTCCTGTCTACCCATTCCAGGGAGTGTTGGTTGTAGATCCAAGTAGGATGAAATGATTGACAGTTTGAATCATTGCTCCATCTGTTATGATGCTGCTTTATTGGTTCAGTGGTGAGAATTTTTGTTTTCTTGATGTTGAGATGCAATCCTTATTAAAGGCTGTTAGCAAGTATTTCAAGTCCTTCTCACTTTTAGCACAGAAAAACTTATGAGGCAGTTTTGCATTGGGCTGCTCTTTGTCAAAATTGGTGCATTGGCACCTGACAGCTACACCAGATGCCATTAAAGAGGTGAGGCATATGGGAGAAAGAGAAGGTGTTAAGGAGAAGACGGGGCAAAGAAGCGGGACGCCTTGTAAGGTAATGCCTTGGACAAAGAGGTGAGGTTTGTTTTGGTGGAACTCCATTTCCAGTGACTTCTCAAGAATGCATGCAAAGGGAAGGCATGGATCTAAAATATTAGATGCATATAAAAATGTTTTTATTCTCCTCTTGGATTTGCTTACACATTAGGCTAAATACAGAATTTTTGGTTGGAAATCATAAGCGTGTTGGAAACATTGTTTGTTGACTTAATTGACACAGCATCATCCAGTGTAAAACAGAATATCCGGCACTGCTGTGGCCAAGTCCAAAACCACGGGGTTCCTGCATTTTTGTTTTTCCTCCCTTCTGTAAACTTAGCGAACTTTTTCTTTCTCCTGGATGCTGTGACATTTCACAAAGATACGCCTTGCTGTGATTCCATTTTCACTCAGTTTCTGGGCCTCAGAAACTCATGTCATTCTATGTTGGAAATACTTTTTATTTTCTCCTGTTTTTTCCTACCCTCTCTCTCTGACTCATTATTCCAATATTACACCTGTATCACTGGTCCTTCACTTTTCTCAACTTTTTCCCTCATTTTTCTATTTCCTCCTCTTGCTCTACCTTCTGAAAAATAGCATCATCTTTTACCTTTTAGTTCATCTACTGAATTTGTTGTTTTTAAGAGCTGGACTTTATAATCCTATATCCTTTTTGAGAACTTGCATTTTGACATAATTATAGATTTATAGGAAGTTGCAAAAATAGTGCAGCGAGGTCTCAAATATCTTTCACCCTGCTTCCCCAAATAATTATATCTTACATAACTATAGTATAGGATTAAAACGAAAAAGTTGGCATTTGTGCAATGTATAAGTAGTTTTATACAATGTTTTCATGTTCATGGATATATATATATGAACACCACAGTTAAGGTCCAGCTGTTTCAGCATCACAAAGGTCTCCCTCATTCTATGACCCTTTCTGGTAATAGCCACTGCCCTCTCCTAATCCCTGAAAACCAGTGATGAGTTCAGCCTCTTTCTAATTTTGTCGGTTCAGGACTATCATATAAATAAATAATACAGTATGTGACCTTTTGTGATGAGCTTTTTCACGCAGTATCATGTCCTTGAGATGCATCCAAACTGTGTATTGATAGTTACTCTTTTTTGTTGTTAAGTTATAGTCTGTGATACAGCTATTGCTGCTAGTAAGTGCCATCGAGTCTTCTACAACTCACAGCCACTCTCATCAACAGATCTGAACCTTGTCCTGTCTTGTTCCATCCTCATTATTGCTGACATACAGTAACAGTGTCAGTCCATCTGGCTGAGAGGCTTCTCTTGGTGACCAGTCCCTTTTTTCCAAAGACTGGCCTCTCCTGTAACTGACTGTGATCAATTAGTTGTGGCCTCCACTGCACTCGGACCAGCCAAGACTGGCCTCTCCTAACGACACGCCCAGAGTATCAGAGGTGAAGTTTCACCGCCCTTGTCTGTAAGGAGCATTCTGGTTGTACCTTCTCGCAGACAGATTCCGTTTGTTCTTTTGGCCATCCATGAGCATTCAGTGCTCTTCTCCAACACCACGATTCAAAGGCATAGATTCTTCATCCTTATTCATCCAACTTTGAGATGTGTAGAAAGTAATTAAAAAGACTTAGGCTTGCATCACATGCACATAAACTTTAACATTGTTGCTCTTTAAGCAGTTAGAGAGGTCCTTAATAGCAGATTTACCCAGTGTAACAAGTCTTTTGATTCCTTGACTCCTGGTATCAAGAAGGTTGATTGTGGATCCAAATAAGATGAAATTTTTGGCAACTCTGGTATTTTCTCCAACTGTCATAATATTGCCTATTGATCTAGTGGTAACGATTTTTGTTTTCTTGATATTGAGAGGTGATTTATATTGAAGACTGTAGTCTTTGATCATCTGTAGCAAGTGCTCCAAGTCCTCTTCACTTCAGTAAACAAGGTTGTGTTATCTGCATAGCTCAGTTGTTAATGAGACTTTCCAATCCTGATGCCACATTCTTCATATAGTTCAGCTTCTCGAATAATTTGTTCAGCATAACAGAGTCAATCAGTATAGAGAACAGATACAGCCCTAATACACACCTTTCTTGATTTTAAATAATCCAGTGTTCTGTAGCTTCATTCAGACAACAGCTTTTTGGTCTAGGTGCAGTTTATGTAACCATTCATCTATTGACAGGGTGTTTGGGTTGTTTCTATTTCAGAACTGAAGTATGAACATCTAAATAAAGATCTTTGTGTAGTTGTAAATATTTCTTCTTCTGGAATAGATTTGCAAGAGTATAATTACTGGGTTGTATGATAAGTGTGTGTTTGTTTTTTGGTTTTTTTTGTTTTTCTTTGTTTCAGAAACTGCCAGTTTTCCATTTTACATTTCTACCGACAAGGATGTGAGAGAGATAGAGATAGAGAAGCAGGAGTGGCACCAACATCCATAATAGCTTGTGTACAGAAACTCTATGAACCTGGAGAGAGGATGAGAGACGCACAAGTGTTGAGGACTCTCCTTCATAGGTCGCTATGAGTTGCCTGCGACTCGATGGC
>NW_006399805.1:811691-813399 GCF_000299155.1 Elephantulus edwardii | reverse complement strand
ACACTTAACTGTGCCCGTGCAAAATCCATATATGATCCTGTACCTATGAAGAAGATGTGGGATCAGAAGCAGAGGAAGACTCACAACCTGCATTATGCAGATTATACAACTTTGCTTGGTGAAAGTAAGAAGAACTTGAATTACTTGCTACAGAAGATAAAAGACTACAGCCTTCAATATGGATGGTAACTTAACACCAACAAGACAAAAGTCCTCACCACTGGACCAATATGCACACCATGAGAGATGGAAAAAAGATGGAAATTGTCAATTATTTCATCTTACTTGGATCCACAGTCATCACTCGTGGTATCATCAGTCAGGAGATCAGGAGAGATGTATTGTTTTGGGCAAGTCTGCTGTCAAGGACCTCTCTAAATTACTGAGAAGCAATGATACCAGTTTGAAGACTAAAGTGTGCCTGGTCTTTTCAATCACTTGTTATGTATCGGAAAGGTAGATGGTGAATAAAGATGACAGAAGAAGAATTGATGCTTTTGATTTGTGGTTTTGGAGAAGAGTACTGAATATCCCATGACTTTCCAAAATAACAAATAGATGTGTCTTAGAGAAAAGGGCACCCAGAATGTTCCTGAGAGGCAGGGATGACAAAGCTTCATCTTACATATTTTGGGCCTGTTATTAAGAAAGGCTGTTCCTTGGAAAAGGGACATCATGCTTGGAATGGTGAAGGATCAGAAAAAAAGTAAAAGAACCTCGGTGAGATGAACTGACACAGTGACTGCAGCAATGGGTGAATTCGGGTGTGTCAGAGATAGTGAGGATGGCACAGAACAGGACGGGGTTCAGATTGGTTGTTCATAGGGTGGCTATGAGCTGTTCTCACCTCCATGGCACCTGACATCAGCAACAACAGATATATCTCAGTCCCACAAGGACAAATACTATATAAAACATGATTGTAGAATGAGTATGAGAATCCAAGGGCGGGGGGAAGGTGGAAGCAGAGGAGAGAAGATGGGAAGGAGGGTGAGGTGTTAATCATAGAGTTGCACAATTTGATGGGGGAGTGAAAGAAATGGGAAGGATCTTTTGTGAAAAACAATGTATTCAAACTTTGTAAATAAATTAATATAAAATTTTTAAAAAATTTAAAAAGCTCCGATAGGTAGTGGTGCTAAACACTTTTTTCCATGTACCTATTGACTACCGTACTTGTTGGCAAAATATGTATTTTTGCCAGGAGCTTTTCCTGTTTTTAAATAAGAGTTCTTTGTCACCCATGGTTTTTTGTGAATATTTTCCATCTGTCTATGGCTTGCCTTTTCATTCTCTTAACAGTATCCTTGATAGAGAGTATGTTTTTTATTTAAATTTTTTTTGTTAACGGCTTTATTGATATAATATCATATTCTGTAAATTACCCATTCAGAATATACAACTCAATGAATTTTAATGTAGTCATAGGTTTATAGCTGTTATAATGATCAATTTTAGCACAATTTTGTCACTTTCAAAAGAAACCCTGTGCCCTTTAGCTGTCACTTTCTAAACTCACCTGTTTGTCCCCCTACCATGGCAACTGTTGGTTTTCTTCTCTGTATAGTTGCAGGTTCTGTCAATTTCATATCAGTGTAATCTAGGACTGTGTGGTCATTTGAGTCTGGCTTCTTAAACCCAACAAAATATTTTCCATTTAAAAATTTTAAGATATGTTGAATGTTTTTAGAAAAATACAATGATCAAA
>NW_006399805.1:777061-810645 GCF_000299155.1 Elephantulus edwardii | reverse complement strand
TACCACCTTCCACAGTGGTTGCACCATTTTACAGTCCCACCAACAGTGAATAAGGGTTCCAGTTTCTCCACAACCTTGCCAGCATTTGTTGCTTGCTGTTCTGTTAAATTTTGCTATTGTGACTGGGGTGAGATGATGTCTCATAGTTGTTTTGATTTTCATGTCTTCTTTGGTGAAGTGTCTTTTCATATCCTGTGCCCATTTTTCAATTGGATTATTTACCTTTATCTTGTTGTGCTGTTCAGTCCTGTTTTGCAACAGTGGCAGTATGCAGTATTTGTTCATTTGTGATTGAAATATTTTACTCAGCATAATGTCCTCCAGGGTCACCCATTTTGTATAGTATTTCATGAGTTCCTTGTTTTTCAATGCAGCATAGTATTCCATTGTGTGAATTTACCAGAATTTCTCTGTCCATTTGTTTGTTGATAGGCACTTGGGTTGCTTCCAACTCAGCTCTTGTGAACAAAGCCACAATGAACATTAGTATGCAATGTAATTTATTTTTTAAGAAATAAAGTTAAAAATGAGATAATTTAAAGAAAACTGCAATATGAATGAATGAATGGAAATCCAAAGTCTCTGTAAACTTACATTTTTTAAAAAATGAGATAAAACTGCAGTCACACAATACCTTATCTTCAATTTTGAAACACGCACTCTGAAAATTGAACTCATTTGATTTCATGGCCTGACCTGAACTTTCTCATTTTTAAAAATTATTAAGTTTCACTGAATAATATCAGTGTGATTTTGAAGGACCATTTGAGACCCCCTGATTTTACTGAATTGCCATTTAAAACCAGTGCTTCACATTGGCTCAGCCTTATTCAGCAGTGGTTAGCAAAGCAACACCAGAAGAGACTCAGATCTTTAAAGTGTGGGTGAACTGGAATAGTAACCATAGTGGGGAAAATGATGTGCAGAAACTTTAATGCAGCTCTTAGGAAACAAGGGCAGAGCAACAACATCTCTTGACTGGCTGAGTTAAAGACAACAGTGCCCAGCTCAAAGATGGTGGACAGCTGCACCACTTTGAAGTATATTGCTCTCTACAACCTCGACTCTAATCCAGTGTCATGCATCCGGGAAAGGGCTCATGACGCGCCTCTGCTGAGTTTCTCATTTGGAGGCTTTGAATCATAATTTTTCCCATTCCAGTTGTGGTTCTAGATCATCCCAGTTTTAAAACTCAGGCCTCTTTTCTGTTTTACTTCATTGGCCATGACTGAACTTGTTCAAAGTCCTGTTGAAAACCTGAAAAAGTCTAAATTTCTAGAATGTGTTTGACCTGAAAAGTTTTGGATAAAGTACAAGTTTAGAAGTAAAAAATACAAAGTACATGGTTGTTATTTCATACTGTTGAGTCAGAACTGACTCATAGCTGACCCTCCAGCAGGTTTTCAGAGGCAGTAACTCGCACAGAGAGTTGATTGCTCATCTTTCTTCTGTGAAGCAACTAGTGAATTCAAACTGTGTGTCTTTTGGGTTGGCAGCCACCAGAGCTCCCGAGTACATGAATATGGCAAGATTTAAGAAACTTAAAAAAGAAAGCTCACTGCTGACTCATAGCATCCCTCCATTAGGATTCCAAGGTGATAAATCCTTATAGAAAACTGCCCATCTTTCTCCCTTAGAACGACTAGTAGATTTGAACCACCAGAGATGTGTTCCCTTTCGGTTAGCAGTGTAACTTGCTGTGAACTATGCCACCACACCTCCCTATATTTAAGAGAGTGATGTGCTCGTCACAGAGTTTGAGATACAAGGGTTTAGATAAAGAGGAAATTGCCTAACATTTTGGTGGGGGGAAAGGCTGCTTATCAACTTCTTAAAATTTCAAACATAGCAAGTTATCGCAAAAAGCTACCAGAAATTCATAATTATTCAGACCATATACTTGATCATTTCCATTTTGCCAGACATGGAAACACTATCTTAATACTTAGCAAACATTAAGTCTATTTGTGTTTTATTGACTATACAAAGGCATTTGACTGTGTGGATCATAACAAATTATGGTTAATATTGTGAAGAATGGGAGTCCCAGAATACTTAATTGTGTGCATGAGAAATCTATGCCTTGATCAAGAAGTTGTTATCAGAATGGAGCAAGGGAACACTGCATAGTTTAAAATCAGGAAAGGTATGTGTTAAAGACGTATCTTTTCTCCACACCTTTTCAATATTTATGCTGAACAAATAATTCACTTAGCTGGACTTTAGAAAGGGATTGTGGCATCAGAATTAGAGAAATATTTATCAACAACCTGTGTTATGGAGATGACACAACTTTCCTTGCTGAAAGTGAGGAGAACATGGAACACTTGCTGCAGAAGATCAAGAACCACACCTTTCAATATGGATTACATCTCAACATCAAGATAACAAAGGTCCCCACCACAGGACAAACAGTCAGCATCATCAATATATGGAAAAGAAGATTGAAATTGCCAATGATTTCCTTTTACTCAGATCCACAATCAACAGTCAGTCAGTTAGGACATCGGGAGACATATTGCATTGAGCAAGTCTGCTGTCAGGACAGGGACCTCTCCAAAATACATAAGAGCAGTGGTGTCAGTTTGAATACTGAGGCGTGCCTTATTCAGGCCATGGTCTTCTCAATCGTGTGTTATGCATCAGAGAGCTGTACAGTGACAAAGGATGACAGATGAAGAATTGATCATTTGGGGGAGCTTGTTTGGAGGTTCTAGTAGGGAAGCGCGCTACCTGTACGCCCTTGATCGAAGGATGGTCTTCCTTCTATCGGGGATGGTCATGTTCTTCAACTGAACACGTAGCTGCAGGAGGGACACACGTGGACCAGTGAAGGAGGAAGGGGACACCTGCCTAACCAGCCAAGTCAACCCTGGCGATCAGTGCGGTGACAGATGTCACAGCCAGGTCGCCCTCATCTCCAGAATTGATCATTCTTAAGCATGGTGGATGGCACAGTTTAGGTGGCATGATATTGCAGCTTAGGGCAAGGTTTTGGTTGTGTTTGCAATGAACTATGGTCCACCCTGCGGCAACTAACAACATCAGCAGAAGCTTGTGTTGGTTAACAGTGCGTGGCAGCATGGCCGTGATCTTCAATATAATGCAACTATCCATGCGTTGTAAATTCTAATTCTTTGATGTGAATAAGGCAAAATTAGAGGCAGCTATGTAACGCTGGTGGCTTAGTACTAAGGAGTTTTACTGCCAACCCCCAGGCATGCAGTATGAATTTACCAGCTGCTCCAGGGAGAAAGATGGGCAGCCTCCTTCAGTATGATTAACTGCCTCTGAAAGCCAGCTGATGGGTCAGCTATGAGTCAGTTATGACTTGAAGGCACATAACAACAACAACAACAACAACAACTTGGGAGTTGTTGTTGTTATCTACCATGTCTCTTGGTATCATTCACTCCCTGGGGCCAAGCAGGTTCTCAGCACAGTGGTACAGCATGATCCACTTTCCGCTCTTTATGGGTGGGAGGAGGCCCCTGCTTCTCTACTTACTTCTCTCTCCATTTATCTCATGTAAAGTGAAAGATGAGGCAGGCCAGGACCCAGAGGAATGTCTCTTACATCAACTCATGGCTGTGACTGAGTAAAGGTGTTGTTCTACTCCATAACCGCATAATTACAACTGATCAGCTGATCACATCAGGTCACATTGTGGGCTGACTACCCAAACTACTGAAAGCCCAGCCAAGCTGACACATACTGCGGATGAGGGGAGACACACATTCAATTCATTACAATACCTTCAACTCTTTTTCTCTGCGAAGTGAAGAACTGAACGTATAGTTGAATGCCTGGAGGTAGTAGTAGGGCTTGGAGTTAATCTCAGCATTATTATGCACCATTCATTTACTACTTCTCTTTTAGGTAATGATACCCTGCCTTCTGTTATGTCTGGGCACTTCCCAGGCTAGACTTCCTTCTCAGGGAGTCACTTTCTGGGTTTCTGCCAAGGCCAGGAAAGACATTTGTCTCGTGGCAAGTGGGGAGAAGGGTTTGGGGTTCTCCTGCTTCTCAGACAGCCTTCACCGTCCTCATTTCAGCCACTCCTTTCACTCCTCACAGCCCCCACTTTCACAGCTACCTGGGACTGTCCATCCTTGGGCCTTTTAAGAATTGTTCTTGGCTTCTTGTTTTGCCTGCTTTGTCTACAGCTTTCCTTAGCCCATCCAAGCATTTTCACGTGTTGATCTCCTCCTAGCCATCAGAAATCTGTTGCTGTCAACCCTCCCACTCTCTGTTTATGGGCTTTACACATTCAAAATCATCTTCTTGACGTTTCACTGAGGTTTTGGGAGGGCGTGAAATTAGATGCATTGTTCAACATGCATCTTTACCTAGTAGACCGTAATCTGTAATTATTTTGTTAGTGTGTTTGTTTTCTGGCATCTGTGCAGGGACATCAGATAGCAGCAGTGCCTGCATTGTCCCCCAGAAGTATTGGGTAGATGAGAAAATGAATGTTTGTCTGAAGGGCAGAGAAGTTAAGACTAGAGTTGACTATTTGGAAATCAGATGCATGTCAGTGGAATTAAACCAGTGTATAGCCCATTGCTGTTGTTGTTGTTGTTGAGTGTCTTAGAAAAGATTCCATCCCATCATGACCCCATGTGACAGACTTGTTGAGTTTTCTGGGCTGTAGTCATCACAGATGGCCTGGTAGTATAGTCCATAGCACATTGCATTGCCAGCCGAAAGGTCAGGTGTCTCTGCTGGTTTGAATTTACCAGAAGCTCTGTCGGGGGAAAGATGGGCAATCTCCTTCTATTAAGATTGACAGCTTCAGAAACCGTGTGGAGGGTCACTATGAGTCGGATTGACTCAAAAAGCAAAGAATATATATCATCTCTACGCAGAAGTAGGCTTTCCGATGCCTTAGAGTGGTGCTGCAGAGGAGTATTGAACATACCGGGGCCTGCCAAGAGAACAAACAAGTCAGTCCTGGAGAGGGTGAAACCAGGCTGTTCCTTGGAGGCAGGGATTTTGAAGCTCCATCTCACATACTTTGGACGTGTGGCCAGGAGGGACCAGTCCTAGGGAAGGGCATCAGGCTTGGAAGGGTGGAAGGACAGAGCAGGAAAGGAAGACCCCAGATGAGATGATTGACACAGTGACTGGGGTAATGGGGGGGCAGGTAGGTCACAGACAGTGAGATTGGCTCAGGACAGGACAGGTTTCTGAGCTGTTGGCATATAACAGCAACAACAGAAAATCACCAGGTCTTTCTCTCCTGGAGACACTAGATGAGTTTGAACTATTAACTTTTCATTTAGCTTAATCATTGCAGCACACGGGCCCTTTTTTGGCCCTTAGGGAGCCTATAGATAGAGAAGATAGAATCCTATGGAACTTGGGGAGGCAGAAACCAAGTGAGTAGGATTTGGAAAAAATGAGGCTATAGGGAACAGAGAGAACAGTTGGGACAGTTGTGGTGCTGGCCTATCTTGGAGAGGGTGAAACCAAGTCTCCTTGGAAGGTAGGATTTTGAAGCTCTGCCTCATGTACTTGGGCACGTGGCCAGGAGAGATTGGTCCTTGGAGAACGACATCAGGCTCGGTTGGGTGGATGGACAGTTCAGGAGAGGGAGACCCCGGATGAAATGGATTGATTCAGTAACTGGAGCAATGGGGTTTGGTGTGTCAGAATTAGTGAGACTGGCTCAGGACAGGGCAGGGTTCAGAGCTGCTGTACATAAGGTTGTTATGCATCACAGGCGACTCAGCCAGTGACACATTCTACGACAGATTTGAAAGCAAGAGTGGCATCCACTTCCTAAACAACTTGCCTCTGGAAACTCTATGAACTCTGATAAATGTTGATGGTTGTAGAGGGGCTTCAGGCCTTTTGTTCATAGCATCACTATGAGTCGCACTCAACTCAAAGGCAGTCAGCAACAGCACAACATAGAGAGCAGTGTCAGATAGTCCAAAACAGTCATGTAAGATAAGGACTGAGAAGTGTCTGTTGCATTTGACAGGGCGCTTTGTTGACCTTGGCTGCTGTAGGCATTGCCACAGAACGCAGGGAACGGCAACAGTATGCGGCAGCAGGTTGAGGAGTAAGGTGGAGGAGACACCGAGTGGAGGTTCTCTCTCCTCCAGTCACCCCGAGGGAAGCAACCCCTGACTATTTCGTTGTAGATTGGGTGGCAGCGGTCTGAGCCCCAACACATCATAGGAATGGGGCAGGACTAGACAGTGTGTCCATCCTTCATGCAGAAGATTGCTTTGAGTCGGGCCAGTGCAGTGGCCCCCAACACAAGCTGCCCTGCACCCCCTGCCTCCTGCTCCTCGTTTGCTCTGCAGTGTAGTTTTTATTCACCCCTCATCTTCCGTGCAGTGGGCAGTGAGGGCTGGGCACAAAGCCTGGGTGGTGCATCTCAGTGCCCCTTGCCCAGTGCCCAGCCCCTAGTGGGCACTCAGCCTGTCTGCCCAATGAGTGTCTGCTGTTCAATACGTCTTTGTGGAATGAATGAATAGTTCTCCTTGAAACAGCTTCTTTTCTGGGCATTTTCACTTTCCACCATTCCATCCTGTTTATGTAATCGAAAGAAAGCCAGTCGGTCAGTAGGTCAAGAGCAGTTTCCCTCCCAAACAAGAGCTGGAATGAACAAGGCCTGCATTTCCATGAACTCAGTAGTGTCCCGCAGGCAGCAGGGCACACGTGGTCTTCCATGGTGGTGGGTACAAGGAAAGTGGGCACAGAAAGGAGACGGAGATGGGAACAAGGGAAGAAACAGCCGGGTTTTTGGTCTCTCCTGCAGCGTATGGATTTTTCATTAGCCCAAGAGGGAGAGGTGGGGGCTGGGAGGGCTGCAGCTGCAGGCAGCCTCTCCACACCTGGTCTCCAGGGCCACCCTCTCGCCTCAGCAGTGTTGGCTTAGGTGGGGACAAATTCCATCAATTCAGCAGAGACCAGCCTGCAATGTTTCAAAAGGAGCTTTGCTAGGAAACCGGTGGGAAAAAAACAAAACAAAAGTCCAAACAGGAAGAAGGGTATAGAAATGATAACATATACGAGCGTGGAGTGGCGGGAAGTCCCATAACTGAGGATGGTTGGAATCCGAGATTAACTTTATTTGACTTAAATTTACCAGACACATGTCTCCCATCCTGGGGCTTGCTTTTTTTGTTGTTGTTTTGTTTTGCTGTTCTGGTATATCTCTCTCTGGGGAGGCCGCTCTCAACCCCCATTTCAGTCTTTGACTACACTTTCTGTCACTTAGGGGTCTTCATCTGGGAGAGCTGGAATTGGATGATAACTGCTTCCTCCTCTGGACAATGGGTTTACTGATAGATGGAGGAAGGAACTTTCCAGCCTGTTCCTAAGGATAAAATAGTTCAGTAGTTCCAAATATACATCTGAAGACCACTGCTGACCTGCCGTGAGAAATAGCTTTTCTTGTCTGAGGTGAAGTGAAAAACAGATGATGTGGGGTGAATCTGTTTATAACATGAAATGCGTTCAATATATCCAAACCTATTGTCTTCCAGTCGATTCTTTGTCATGGGAATGTTACAGGACATTATATGCCCCTCAGGGTTTCCAGGTCTGTAATCTTTATGGAAACAGACTGCCTGTTTTTTTTCCTGTTGAGCAGCTGGTGGATTTGCATTGCTATCCTTTTGGTCAACAAGCATAGTGGTTAGACACTATGGCCCAATGGAGCCAGTTTTCATTTCATTTCCCATCATTACCTCTCTCATACTTAAAGATGAAAAAAGGCCTGAGCAGAAGTGTCAGCTATGCTTGGTACTATCTTTTTCTGTATTAGTAACTTTCACACCCATACTGGCATTTAACATAGGTGAGTACCTTGTGCTTGGAATCAGAGAGGTAATTCCCTGGACTTCTCGCGAGCCCACCATGAGCCTTGGCATACACAAGTAGAATCCCCAGATTCAGGGTAGCAGCCAGAGAGACTGCCCATCCAGACCTCACCTGGATCATCCAACAGGCCAGGATTTGAATGGACTTTTTACGGGAGAGCTTGATAAACTGGAGGAGAAGCCCTCAGTACGATTATCTGAATGCTAAAAAGACTCTTCTCTTAACTGATTTCTTCAGGCAGAGTGAGGTGATTAATTCTGGGTTGCAAGGTTGAATTGGATGGACATTATAGCTTTTGATTCAGTAAATGGTTTTGAAATACATTCCACCCCCACCCCCCCTTAATCACACAATACTGTAAACTTACTCTGAGAGAATTTTGACAGAAATAAGATAGCCACCTGAGGTGAGGCATTGGGAGGGTTAGGGAATTCCCTTTGAAAGAGCTTCTAATACTTTTCCCACCTTTAAATCTATGACATACTAACCTTCTTTCCATTTTATTATTATTATTATTAATTTTAATGAAAATTTACAAAGACTTTGGATTTCCCTTCATTTCTTGTTGCATTTTTCTCCCTGCCCACCCCTCCCCCCTAGGTTTTGAAAAGTAAAATGCTTTCATTGTTATCCTTCTCTCCATGTTTAAAGCATCGAGCTCTCTCCCAACTTTGCCACCTTGATCTTTACATTCACCTGCATAATTATAAATTTTCTTCTCTTTTTTAGTATCTGACAAGAAGAATACCACAAAACCCGAAATATCAACACGTCAAGTCAAGACTGGACACTGGTAAGTAAAGATCAGAAAACAAGAACTTTCTCTTCCTTTTTTTTTTAATCTAATAGGTCATTGCTGACAAGATGCAGCTCTTCCTACCTGGTGGAAGTCATAGTACAAAGTTTCATGCCATCTTGCAGGTTATCTTCTGGAGCTCACGTGTTTTTCAGAAAGTTGTTTTCTCAGATTAGGAAACATTTTGCATTCTCATTATTTAGTTTGTGATCCCTTGTCATAAAGATGATAGGAGCTGAAGGATAAGAAATTGAGATCCCCTTGAAGCTTGTTCTAAGTCACAGGGCTGTGACTATATAAATACCAGGAGTTCAGCCCTAATTTGAGAAACTTTGAATGTGTTCCCTTCACCTGGCAGGAACGATGATACATGTGTGCATTAGTTCATTTGGTATTTGCGGAGTGCCAACTCCGTGCGAAATTATGGATGATGGGAGGCCTAAAGATGAGTATGAATCATCATTCTTGCAATCAAAAATCTTAGATTCAAGTGCAGTCAGGTATACTTGAGTGAGTAACCAAAATGCCAGGCAAAATTAAATTAGTGCCGCAATCCAGGACGTTTAAGAGTGCTTTACTGCTTATTTCCATGTTCTTCACATTTCTCAGTGTCTTGTGATAAAGGCAGTTCCCAGACCCTTGTGGTGTGCAGCCTGTGAAGTTTGAGTTGTTGGTTTGTTTGTTTCTTTCAAGTGGTGTGTGGGGACCCCAGGCTTTCGCCGTTCTGAATTTTCTCTTCGCGCTCTCAAGATGAAACGACTGGGAAAGTAAAGTGAGATGTTGACTCCCGAAAGGCCCTCATTTCTTTTGTTTTCTCCAGTCTCTTGTAAAGTGATTTATCGTCCATTATGCACGTTTCCTCATATAAAATGGACTGAAACAAAACCTCATAAATGAACCAGATTTGCAGACATTGTCTTCGTCCCTTGCTTTCCACGTTCTCCCTGCTGGGCAGGATATCCTTGTGAATATCCTGTTGGATGTTTTTGTTGTTAAGTGCCAGTGAGTCAAGTACAATTCATAGTGACCCTATGACCTAACAGATCTGACCTCTGTCCTGTATCATCATCTGATACACTTGATACCGTTGGCTGCAGTCACTGTGTAAGTCCTTCTGGTTGAGGGTCTTCTTCTCCTTCTCCAACTCTCCACCTTTCCAAGCATGATATCCTTCTTCAAGGAATAGCCTCTTCTAACAACACAAAATATGTGACAGGAAACTTTGCCATCTTTGCCTCTGAGAAGCACTCTGTCTTCATTTTCTCTAAGACATATCTGGGGGGTTTTTGCCAGTGCCTGGGATATGCAGTACTCTTCTCCAACACCATGGCTCAAAGTCATCAAGTCTTTCTCTGTCACCCTTATTCATTGTCCAGCTCTCAGACGCACAGCAAATGATTGAAAAGAGACCATGACCCAAGTCAGGCTCACTTTAGTCTTCAAACTGACATTATTGCGTTTGGAAAGGACCCTGACAACAGTTTTCCCCAATGTGACACATCTCTTGATCTCCTGACTCCAACAAGCAGTAAGATGAAATCATTGACAATTTCAATCTTTACTCCGTCTATCATGATGTTGCCTTTTGGTCTAGTAGTGAGGGTTTTTGTATTCTTCCTATTTGATGGTAGAGAAATAATGCTCCCTCAATTAAAGGAGGAGGAGCTTGGGCACAGAGAGTATATGGTCTACCTGAAGTCCAGGAAATCCTGGTAGCCTAGTGGTAAGGAGCTGCACTACCAGTTCAAAGGCAAGCGGTTTGAAACCACCAGCTGCTCTAGAGGAGAAAGATGAGCCGTTTCCTCCCACCTGATTTACAGCCTCAGAAAACCCGTTAAGAGAGTCAGCTATGAGTCTGTTCGGACTTGATAGCACATAACAACAACCTGCAGTCCAGTAAAGGAGCTAGAAGTAGGACCGTGTGTAGCACTCCCGGGTCAGTGCTGGCTATGTGAAAGCTAGTCCCGGGTCCTGTCTTAGGCCACACTGCCCTGTTTCCCCTTAGCCCATTTGTTCTACCACTGGTACCTTCAACTCCTCCGTCTCTGCCTGCCTTCCCCTGAACTGTAGCTGTGACTAACCCTCTGGAATAAGCTATCGTGTGAGGTAAGTACCGAGAAATTAAAAATGCCGTATTTTCTAGACGGATCTAGATGACATTTTAAAGGTGCCATTGTAACGGTGACTTTTGTTAGGTGCCATTGCATTTTATATAACTCATAGTGACCTTATGAACAACAGACCTGAATCCTAACCTATTCTGTCCCATTTTTGTCATTTCTGACACGCTGAAGCCCATTGTTGCAGTCACCGTGCCAATCCATCTTGCTGAGGGTGGGGTGAGGTGTATCTTCCTCTCCTGCTGAGCCCCCAACTTTCCAAGCACAATATCCCTTTTGAAGGAATAGCCTCTCCTAGCACCATCTTTTTGTCTACTTGTTTGCCATCTGTGTATCTTCTTCAGTGAAATATCTGCATGCATTTTGCCTATATTTTAAAATAATTGTTGGCTTAGTTTATAGTGTTCTTTACACGCAGTATTCTTAATACTAGTCCTTTGGTAGAATATATGGTTTTGCAGATGTTTTCTCCCAATTGATGCCTTTGAGCTGTGGTACTGGAGAAGAGTCTTGAACATAGATAGCACGGATAGCCAAGAAAACAAAGAGGTCTCTCTCGGAGAGGGTGAAACCCAGTTTATCCTTGGCTGCTAGGATTTTGAAGCTCTGTCTCACATACTTTGTGTACGTGGCCAGAAGGGCCCAGTCCTTGGAGAAGGATGGACGTCATGCTCAGAACGGTGGAGGGACAGCGCAGGAGAGAAGACCCTGCATAGGTTGATACAGTAACTGGGGCAGTGGGGTTTGGTGTGTCAGAGTGAGTGAGACTAGCTCAGAACAGGGCAGGCTTCAGAGCTGTTGTATATAGGGTTGTATGGGTCACAGGCGACTTGCCTGTACATAATAACAACAGTATCTTTTAATTTTTTTCAAGGTATTTTCAAGAGCAAACGTTTTTCATTTTTATGAGGTCCAGTTTCCCAGTTTTCCCTCTGTAGTTCATGGAATCCATTGGGACTCTTGACCTTACTTTAGAGACCAAAAATTGTCTACCATGACTTTCTAAAAGTTTTGTAATTTTACTTTTTCCATTTAAATCCATGGTAGATTTTGAGATAATTTTCTTACAAAATGTGACAAGTTGAGATTCATTTTGTGTGTGTGTGGACTGCCGGCCAGCTGCTCCATGGGAAACTGGTTTTGTCTTCTCTCTTCTGCCCCATTAATCTGTGTCTGTCCTTCTATCAGTACCAATCTTTTTATTATTATTGTTTAAAATAAAACTTTTATTTTATACTTACAAAGTATATATTGTTTTTCACACTGATCTTTCCCATTTTCTTTACCCACCTCACCATCTACCCATCAAATTATGCGACCCTGTGATTACCATTCCCAACCCCCCGCTCTCTCACCATCCTCACCCCTCTGCTCCCATCCTGCCACCTTGGATCCTCCTACGTGTTGTACACAATGGTCTTATAAAGCATTTGTCGTTATGGGACTGATTAGTCCACTCAGCAGAATACTCTCTAATCCCTCCCAAGTTAGGTAATAATTTACAAAATTATTGCTCCTGCCTGCCTGCATAGTATTCCATCATGTGAATGTACCATAATTTCTTAATCCATTTGATTGTGGTTGTGGACATTTGGGCTGTTTCTGTGTTCTTGGTGATGATGAATACCGCTGTTAGGAACATTGTGTTGACTATACCACGGACTGCTAGGAGAACAAACAGGTTTGTCCTGGAGAGGGTGAAGCCGGGCTGCTCCTTGGAGGAAAGGATTCTGAAGCTTCGTCTGACATACTTTGGGCATGTTGCAAGGAGGGACTGGTCCTTGGAGAGGGACATAATGTTTTGGAGAGTGGAGGGAGAGCACAAGAGAAGGCGACCCTCAATAAGATGGATCGATTCAGTGATTGGGGTTGTGGGCATAGGTGTGTCAGAGACAGGTTGGCACAGGATAGAGCAGGGTTTAGGACTGTTGTACATAGGGTTGCTATGAGTCACAAGCAACTCGATGGCATATAACAACAAAACAACAATAAATGTTGCTGTCCAAGTCTCCATTTGTGCCTCCGTTCTCATTTTTTTGGGGGGTATAATCCAAGCAGTGGAATAGCTACCAGTACCAATCTCTTTTTTTAATTAAATTTTATTAATTTTAATGAACATTTACAGAGATTTTGGGTTTTCATTCATTCACCAGTACCAATCTTGATTGCCGTAGCTATATAGTCAATCAGTTAAAGTTTTGAAATCAGGTTGGCTGATTTGGCTCATTTATATTTCTTTCCAGAATTGTTTCTATTCTTCTAATTCCTTTGCCTGCCATATACATTTTACAATAGTCTTATTTCATAAAAAGAAAAAATTTCTGAGATTTTGATAGAAGTTTCATGAAACCTGGATGTCTGTTTTGGAGAAAATTGGCATTTTTATCACATTGAGTCTTACAAATCATGAACTTGGGAAGTCTCCCCGTTTATTTGTGCTGTTTTCAGTGTATAAAACTTGTGTTTTGTTAGATTTACACCGAAATCTTTTATTATTTTAGCAATCACAAATGGTTTTGTATTTTGTTTATTTCACTGTCCCAATGTTTTCAGTGATAGTATGTAGAATTTTTGTTTGTTTCCTTGTACTTTACGATCTTGGCACTCAGCAGGCAGCAGAGGTTTTTTTGTGAAATCAGTGGAATTTTCTGTGCACGTAATCCTGCCAGCTGCAAATAGCAGTCGTTTTCTTTTTCCTTCCTAATCTGCGTGCCTTTTAGTTTCTTATTGCACTGCCTAGAACTTCCAGACGGCATTGAATAAGAGACGTGACAGGAAACATCCTTTTCTTGTTCTGAATCTCAGGGGTATTTAGTTGTTCACCATTAAGTATTACATTGTTATGTGCTGTCGAATTGACTATGACTCATAGCGACACACTGTGCAAATAATGCTGCTGAACTCTGCCTTATCCTGGGCCAATCTCACTGTCTCCAACACACCTAATCCCATTACCCCAGTAACTATATCAATCCATCTTATCCGGGGTCTGTCCCTCCACCCTTCTAAGCATGATGTCCTTCGCCCCCCCCCACCCCTCATTTATATTGTATTTATTTCTTGAAAATACAGTGTTATTTCCTTGGAATTTTCTCTGCTTATTTTCATGAAAATAAAAGTGTTTCAAGTGGATCACAGCTTTAGGTAAATTAAAAAAAAAAAAAAGATACAGAAGAAAATCAGAAGCAATTCACTCCTTTTTGAGGTGTAGATCTCAAACTATGTGCATTGTTGTTGTTGTTGTATGATGTCCTTTTTTAAGGACTGGTCCTTCCTGCCAAGGAGCTTCCAAATCCTTGCCTCCAAGGAGCAACTTGGTTTCACTCGCTCTAGGACAGACCTCTTTGCTTCCTTGGCAGTCCACGCTCTTCTCCAGCACCACGACTCAAAGGCATTGACTCTGTTTTCTAATATTTTGTTAAATATGTTTTCTGTCCAGACCATGGCAAATATTGGTCTTTAGAGTTATTTTAAAATTTATTTTGCACTTTTCCCTTGTTTTGTTGTTGTTGTTATTGTTGTTGAGTCACTTCCAACTCATGGCAACTCTGTGCCTAACAGGACGAAACACTGTCCGGCCCTTCGCTGCCTGCAACCTTGGGTGCTCAGCTTGCGCCCGTTGTGGCATTTGCTGTGTCTGCTCATCTTATTGAGGCCCTTCCTGTTTTACTCTGAGCCTTTACCAACCATGATTCCCTTTTTTGAGGACTGACGCCGCCTGGTGACGCATCTGACATCTGCTCACTACTCAGAGCATCGTAAAGGGCATTCTGGTTGCCCTCCTTCCAAGACAGATTTTTCAGTTCTGCGGGCAGCCCGCGGTCCGTTCAGTGTACTTTAGCAACACCATCACTCAGAGGCCTCAGCTTTTCTTCAGTCTTCCTTAGTCATTGCCCTGCTTTCAACGCAGAAGAAGTGGTTGAGAATACCCTGACTTGGGTCAGGCACACCTTACTCCTCAATGTGACTTCTTTGCTTTTATAAAACCTTTAAAGAGGTCTTTTATAGCAGGTTTGTCCACCAGAACATGTCGTTTTGATTTGTTGACTACTGTTTTCATGGGCACTGATTGTGGATCTAAGTGAAATGAATTCATTGATATTCAATAATTCAATAATTGATAATATTTTCCCTTTTTATAATCATGTTGTTTATTAGTACAGTTGTAAAGGTTTTGTTTTCTTTATGTTGAGGTACAATCCACACCAAAGGCTGTTGTCTTTTAGTTTCATCAGTGAGTGTGTCAAGGTCTCTTAGCTTGTAGCCAGCAAGGTTGTGTCATCTGCACATCTTAGGTGGTCAGTGAGTCCTCCTCCAATTCTGATGCCATATTTTCTTCATACAGTTTAGATTCTCATATTATTTGTTCAGCCTCCACATTGACTAGGACATTATGATAAATGGGGAAAGATTGAAGTTGTCAATGATTTCATTTTACTTGGATCCATAATCAGTATCCATGGTTAACAGTGGCCAAGAAATGAGAAGATGTGTTGTTGTTGTTGTTATGTGCCGTCAAGTCGTTTGGAACTCATAGTGACCCTATGTACAATAGCCCTAAACCTTGCTTTATCCTGTGCCAATCACACTGCCTCTGACACACCCATCACGATTGCCCCAGTCACTGAATCAGTCCACCTCATAGAGGGCCTTCCCCTCCTGCGCTGTCCCTCCACCCTGTCAAGCCTGATGTCCCTCTCCAAGGACCTGTCTTTCCTTACAACATGTCCAAAGTATGTCAGACGAAGCCCCAGAATCCTTGCCTCCAAGGAGTAGCCTGGTTTAACCCTCTCCAGGATGAAGCTATTTGTTTTCTTAGCAGTCCATGGTACATTCAATATTCTTCTCCAGCACCACAGCTCAAAGGCATCAATTCTCCTTCTATCCTCCCTAGTCATTGTCTAACTCTCTGATGCATAACAAGTGATTGCAAAGACCATGGCCTGTATCAGGCACACCTTAGTCTCCAGAGAGACACCATTTCTCTTGAGTACTTTAGAGAGGTCCCTAACCGCAGACTTTCCCATTGCAATACGTTTTTTGATTTCCTGGCTGCTGGTGCCAAGAGTGTTGACCGTGGAGCTGAGCAAACTGAAGCTGTGAACAATCTCAATCTCTTCGCCATCCATCCTGATGCTACCAATTGGTCCAGTGGTGAGAATCTTTGTCTTCTTGACATTGAGCCTTAGTCCATACTGAAGGCTGCAGTCCTTGACCCTCTGCAGCAAGTGCATGAGGTCCTCCTCAGTTTTATCAAGCAGGGTTGTGTTATCTGCATAACGCAGATTGTTAATAGATCTTCTGCCAATCCTGACGCCATACTTCTCCTCATAGAGCCCAGCCTCTCGGATAATCTGCTCTGCATACAGGTTGAAAAGGTATGGAGACAGGACACATCCCTGGAGTACACCCTTCCCAATTTTGAACCATGTGGTGTTACGCTGCTCTGTTCTGACAACTGCCTCTTGGTCCAAGTACAGGTTTCGCATTAGCACGATTAAATGTTCTGGGATTCCCATTCTTCTCATGTAGCATTGAGAAAATCTGCTATCAAGGACCTTTACAAAGTACTGAAGAGCAAGAATGTCCATTTAAAGACTAAAGTGTGCCTGATCCAAGCAATGTTTGTTGGGGTTTTTTTTAAGATACTGATTTATTTACAAAGTTTGAATACGTTGTTTTTCACACAAGATCCTTCCCATTTCCTTCACCACCACCATCACACCACCCATTTAATTGTGCAACATTATGATCAACACCCCACCTCACCCCTGCCCATCCTCACCCCTCTGCTTCCACCCTCCCCACTTGGATCTTCACGTCCTAATTCTACAATAATGGTTTTAAGCCATGGTATTTTTAATTGTTTCCTATGCATCTGAAAGTTTGAGCAGTGACTAAGGATGACAGAAGAAGAATTGATGCCTTTCAGTTGTGGTATTGGAGAAGAGTACTGAATAGCCCACGGATAACCAACAGAACAGATAAGTCTGTCTTGAAGGAAGGGTGGCTGGGGTGCTCCTTAGAGATAAAGATGGTGAAACTTTGTCTCACATACTTTAAGCAGGTCATCAGGAGAGACCAGGCCTTGGGAAGAGACATGCTGGAAAAGTGGACGGTCAGACAGAGGGAAGACCTTCAGCAAGCTGGATTGACAGAGTGACTATAACAATATGTTTGAGCATATCAGGGGTTGTTAGCATGGCACAGGATAGGACAAGTTTCAGACCTGTTGTTCATTGGAAAGCTGTAAATCATAGTCAATTTAACTACCCTAGAATAAGTCCAGTGAAAGGATACAACCTTGATATCCACCTTGATTTTAAACCACTTAGTATCTCTGTATTCGGCTCAAATGACTTCTTGGTCTATGTACAGATTGCATATGAGCCCAGGAAAGTGTTCTGGAATTTTCATTCTTTGCAGTGTTATCCGTAGTTTGTTTTGATGCATACAGTTGAGTGCATTTGCATAGTCTGTGTAAAATGCAGGGTAAATTTTCCTTTTAGTATTCCTGCTTTTAGTGAAGTTTCATCTGACATCAACAGTATAACCCTTTTGCATGTCGTCATGGGAACCCAGCTTGAATTTCTGGAAGTTTGCCTTTAACGCACTGTTACCATTCTTTTTTCATTATCTTCAACAATATTTTGCTTGCATTTATTAGTAATCATTGTTGGGTAATTTCTGCATTCTGTTCAGTCACCTTTCTTTAAGAAGGGCACACTGTGAATCTCTTCCAGAGTTTTGGAATAGACAAGAGCACACGCAGCACAGCATCCATTTGTAGAAACTTTTCAATTTGTAGCCCATCAGTTCCTGAAGCTTTGTTTTTCAGCTATAATGCCTTCAGTACAGCTTAAACTTCTTCCCCCAATACTGTAATATCATATGCTACCTCCTGAAACAGTTGAGTGTTTACCTCTGGGTGTGTGTATACAGTGACTGTGTATTCCTGCCATCTTCTTTTGATGTGTCTTTCGAATTCTCACTGCTGGGATGATTGGCAGCATCATGTCAGCTGGAAAAGAGACTGAGATTGTTAATAGCTTCAGTTTGCTTGGCTCCACAATCAACACTCTCGGTCCCAGCAGCCAGGAAATCAAAAGACAAATTGCATTGAGAAAATCTATTGTCAGGGACCTTTCCAGAGTACTGAAGAGCAATGATGTCAGTGTAGAGACTAAGTTGCACCTGATCCAGGCTTGGTCTCTGCATTTACTTGATATGCATCAGAAAGCTGGATAATGACAAGGGTAATAGAAGGAGAATTGATCCTTTGAGTTGTGGTGCTGGAGAAGAGTATTGAATATGCCATGGACTGCTAGGTGAACAGTTTCATCCTGGAGAGGGTGAAACCATGTTGGTCCTTGGAGGCAAGGATTCTGAAGCTCCGTCTTACATACTTTGGGCCTTTGGCCAGGAGGGACAAGTCCTTGGAGAGAGACATCATACTTGGAATGGTGGAAGGACAGCGTAAGAGAGTTAAGACCCTAAATGAGATAGATTGACTCAGGGATTGGGGTAATGGATATGGGTGTGTTGGAAATGATGAGGGTGGCACAAGATAGAACAGGGTTCAGAGCTCTTGTACATAGCGTAGCTCAGAGATGCAAAAAACTCAGTGGCACTTAACAATAACAACATTGCAATTTTAGGCTTGAATTTTTTTCCCTTTTCTTTCCTTCATTCTCCCAGCTTAAAAAATGCCAAGAGTGTTCCCTTTTGGTCTTCTAACTCCAGGTCTTTGTACATTTCTTTTTATTTATTTATTTTATTAATATTTTAATGAAAATTTACAGAAAACTTGGATTTCCATTCATTTACTGTTGCACATTTTCCTCCCTCACCCCTCCCCAGTTCACTTTTCTCTTTAAAAATATTCTTTCATTGTTGCACAATTTCCTCATTCCCCCACCCCCATTCCAATTTGCAGTGCACTTCTTACTCTGAACTGTTGTCATGCAAATAATACCTAATCTTATATTCCTTTTAAATAGTTCTTTCCCTCATCTATTTCAATGCAGTGTTCATTATTTATCGCTTCTTTCCTTAGTTTACCCCAAACCCCATGTCATTCTTGTTTTATAACAGTGGCATTATGCAGTATTTGTTCTTTTGTGACTGAGATATTTCACTCAACATAATGCTTCCAGGGTCATCCATTTTGTATAATATTTTATGAGTTTCTTGTTTTTCAGTGCTATGTAGTATTCCATTGTGTGAATATACCACAGCTTCTCTATCTATTCATTTGTTGATGGGCACTTGGGTTGCTTCCATCTCTTTGTTATTGTGACTAACAAAGCAAGAAACATAGGTGTGAATGTATCTGTTTGGATGGCAGTTCTAGTTTCTTTAGGGTATCTTCCCAGCAGTGGTATTGCTGGGTCAAATACTATTTCTATTTCCAGCTTTTTGAGAAAGCTCCATACTGCCTTCCATAGTGTTTGCACCATTTTATTTGCACTCTAGCCAAGAGTAACTACATGTTCCAGTTTCTCCACAACCTCACCAGCATTTGTTGTTTGCTGCTCTTTTGAACTTTGCTGTTGTTAACTGGAGTGAGATGATATTTCATAGTTGTTTTGATTTGCATCTCTCTTAAAGCTAGGGATTTTGAACATTTTTTTTCATGTGTTTGTTTGCCATCTGAATGTCTTCTTTGGTGAAGTGTCTGTTCATATCCTGTGTCGATTTTGCTATTGGATTGTTTACCTTTATCTTGTTGAGGTGCTGGAGTATTCTATAAGTCCCTTTTCATACATGTCATTACCAAATATTTTTTTCCCAGTCTGTGGCTTTCCCTCTTTACCCTTTTGGAGTTTTTTGATGTGTGTAGGGATTTGATTCTTAGAAGGTCCCATTCATCTATTTTATCCTCTCCTGGTGGTAGGTTCTTTGTTCATTTCATCAGACTATTTTGTCTTCTCAAGCCACCCTTTGAGATCTTCTGTTCAGCTCTTTTACTTCATCATTTCTTTCATTTGGTCTAACTTCTTTATGTTCTAGAGCAAATTTAAAAGTGTTTTCTGACATTCTTTTTGGCCATTTCTTTCTTTAATGCCTCTTTAATGACCTTTTGCTTTCTTCATATATAATGACCTGTGGCTATCATCCACTTAATCATTTGGTCTTTGCTCATTCGTGTTCAACGTGCCAAATCTATGCGTAAGATGGTCTCTGAAGTCTCACGGGATTTATATTCAGGATTGTATTTTGGCTTTTATAGAGTTGCTTTAATTTTCTTTAACGTCAATTTAAGCATGTGTATGAGCTCATAGGTGAATTATCTTCAGTGTTAGGGTATTGTTTGCCTCACACAATGAGTTAGAAAGTATTTCCTTCTCTTGTTTTCTGGAAAGATTTTATGGAGTTGGTCTTAATTCTTTTAAAACCATTTGGTAGAATTCTTAAGTAATGTCATCTGGACCTGGAGAGGCTTTTTTGAAAGTTTTGTATTTTTTAGTTCAATTTTTCTAATAGTTTCAGGGTAATTTTTTTATTCTGTTCAGTTGTACATTGGGTCACTGTGTGTCAGAACTGATTCACCGTGACCTAACAGATGTACTTTTAAAGTTCTCGGTTTCCCAGTAGGGGAGTTTTAGTAGGCTTGATTGGTTTTTTTTGTTGTTGTTGTTGTTTTAGATATTGGACCATTTTGTCTAAGTTGTCACATTTCTGTGTGTAGAGTTGTTTGTTCGCGTATTATCCTTCTGGCATCTGCAGGGTTTGTGGTGGTATCTCCTGGGCAACATCTTCTGATGTTGGTCCTTAGGGTCTTCTTTCTTTTTTTTCCTCTGTTCTGGTGGAAAGTTACCAGTTTTATTGATCTTTTCAGAGAACCAGCTTTGGAGTTCAACAGCTTTCTCCTTCATTTTTATCTTACATTTCACTGACTTTTGCTAATCATGTTATTTCCTTTCTTCTGCTCTCTTTGGGTTTGTTTTGCTTTTCTTTTTCTAGTTTTTTAAGGAGAGAGCTTAACTTGTTGGTTTGAGACTCTTTTTTCCTCCTTTTTTTTAAATTTATGCCTACCCTACCACCCTCCCCCTCCTCCCACCCCCACTGTTGGGTCATTTCTGACTCTTAGTGACCCTGTAGTGTTTCCGAGGCTCTAACTCTTTACTTGAGCAGACTGTCTCATGTTTTTGCTGCTAGGTGGCTGGTGGGCTTGAACTGCCAGCTTTTCAGGTAGTATCCAAGTGCTTAACCCCTGCACCACCAGGACTCCTTACAGTTTGTGCTGTGACTTTTTTACCCTCTCTGTCTCTAAAAGTATCATTTTCTCAGAAGTGTACTTTCTCTGATGTTTATTAGCTTTTCTTTGATTAATGCTTGTGTTATATGTTTTCCCCCTTCTTTTTATTTCAGTCCCACTGAACTGTTATATTCTAACTGAGGTGAGTGTAGACAGCAAACAGTTGGGTCATATTTTTTAATATACTATTCTAATTTGCTAATCTCTGTTTTTAATTGCCATGTATTTGTCGTTGTTGTTGTTGTTACGTGCCGTCGAGTTGCCTGAGACTCATAGCGACCCTATGTACAACAGCCCTAAACCCTGTTCTGTCCTGTGCCAACATCACTGTCTCTGACACACCTATCCCCATTACCCCAATCACTGAGTCAATCCATCTCATCGAGGGTCTTCCTCTCCTGCGCCGTCCCTCCACCCTCCTAAGCATGATGTCCCTCTCCAAGGACTGGTCCCACCTTGCGACATGTCCAGAGTATGTCAGACGAAGCCTCAGAGTCCTTGCCTACAAGGAGCAGCCTGGCTTCATTCTCTCCAGAACAAACCTGTTTGCTTTCTTAGCCGTCCATGATATATTCAATACTTTTCTCCAACACCACAGCTCAAAGGCATCAGTTCTCCTTCTATCATCCCTAGTCATTGTCCAGCTCTCTGATGCATAGCAAGTTATTGCAAAGACCATGGCCTGTATCAGGCGCACCTTAGTCTCCGGACTGACATTGTTTCTCTTCAGTAGTTTAGAGAGATCTCTAACCACAGACTTTCCTATCACAATATATCTTTTCATTTCCTGGCTGCTAGTGCCAAAAGTGTTGATTGTGGAGCCAAGCAAACCAAAGCTGTTAACAATCTCAATCTCATTACCATCCAACATGATGCTGCCAATCGGCCCAGTGGTGAGAATCTTTGTTTTCTTGATATTGAGCCTCAATCCATATTGAAGGCTGCAGTTCCTGACCTTCTGTAGTAAGTGCTGCAGGTCCTCTTCAGTTTCAGCAAGCAGGGTTGTGTCATTTGCATAATGCAGATTGTTGATGAATCTTCCTCCAATTTGGATGCCACATTTCTCCTCATACAGCACAGCCTCCCAGATAAACTGTTCTGCATATAGACTGAAAAGGTTTGGAGATAGAATACATCCTTGGCGTACACCCTTCCCAATTTTGAACCATGCAGTGTTTCCTTGCTCTGTTCTGACGATTGCCTTCTGGTTCAAGTATAGGTTTCACATATGGTAACGCTTAAGGTGTCATTTTCATTTTATCTTGCTTGCTTTCTGTGAGTTGTTTTTCCTATTCTGTGGGTTACTGGAACTTTTTTTTTTAAATTCCATTTTAAAAAATGGACTTAATCTGGAATGATGGCTTAGTGATAAGGAATGGTGCTACCAATGGATGGTAGGTACATGGTTTGAATCCATCAGTTGCTCCGCAGGAGAAAGATGGGCAGTCTCTCCTCTCATGTGATTTACTGCCTCTGAAAACCCACTAGGTGGTAAGTTCTGACTCAGTTATCACACAACACAAACTGACTTTTCAAGGAGCCTGGTGGCACTATGGTTAAAGGATTTAGCATCCAACTAGAAGTTGGCCATTTGAACCCACAAGCTGCTGCAGAGGAGAAAGTCTCTGTGTTTGTAACGATTTACAGCCTTGAAAGCCCAAAGGGTAGTTCTTCTGTGCCCTGCAGGGTTGAGGGCGATGCATTTGTCTTGACTTTGTTGTTATTTTTAAATAGTGATTTTTGAGCATCTCTCTTTGTATGATCTTTTAACTTAGAATGGTCTACTGGTGTCATCATTTCAAGAGAGTGAAGAATAGAGACTCCCTTCATGTCCTTCTATCCTCTTGCCTGAATAACATAATTGTCTTGTTAAAGATTTCCTCCACATACGTGTAGAACCACATCAGACAGCTTTGTAATTTTCCCCCTTCAGCTGTCAAACATAATTTTAAAAGTGCAAGAGGAAAAGGAAAACATTGAAGTTCCTCATGTTTTTGCTTACGATCAGCTTTCTTCTTTCCTGTGATTCCAGGATCTATTCTTTTATCATTTCCTTTCTAATTAGAGAACTTCCTGGGGCCATTCTCTAAGGGTAGATCTCCTGGCAACAAATTATCTTCTTCTTCTTTTTTTCTTTCTTCCTGTGAGAATGTCTTGCTTCCTCTTCATTCCTGAAAGATATTTTCTCTAGTAATAGGATTCTGAGTTGACAGTTCCCTTCTTTCAGCACTTGAAAAATACTGTGCAGCTTCCTGCTGGTCTCTATGATTTGTGATGAGAAATCCACTATCATAAAAATCGCGTTTCCCTTACTGGTAAGGTGTCATCTTTCTCTGGTTACTTCCAAGATTTTTCCTTTGCCTTTAGTTTTCAGAACTTTATTATGATGTACCTTGGCGTGAATCTTCTTTGGGTTTGACTATTTTTACACAAATAACATGTTTGTTTTCAACTGTTCTTTCTTCCCCAGGACTTATCTTCATAGGTGCTACTATGCTAATTTTGGTTTTATATGTTTGGGGTTTTCTTTTAAAAAAAGAAAGGGATCACTTTTGCTAGAATCTTTCCTGGGATCTTGGAGGGAGCAATTGGCACACAGGTTATTTGCATCAATATAAGGTATCCAGTTTGGAGTTCACTCTTGGACCTGGAGGTTTGTGTTTCTTGCCAGATTTGCTTGCAGTGATGGGACCAGTACATCTTTGAGTACATCTTTTCAGTCTCTCTGAGTTCTCTCTTTCTGGGACCTTGATGGCAGAAATAGAAATCATTTCTTCAGCCCAATTGGTATCAAAGAACTTTGTTTTGCTTTGGTTTGATTTTTCGCCTACTTTTCCCACCTCTCTCTCTTTTCCAGATTGGATAATTACTATTATTTTCTTTTCTAGTTCCCTGATTTGTTTCTCTGCCCTTTCCGTTCTGCTATTGAATTCATCCACTGTGCTTTCCAGTTCAGTTCTATTTCTTAGTTCCAAAATTTCCCTTTAGTTTAGTTCCCTTCTATGTCTTCTCTGTCTCATACTTTTTTTTTGCTAAATGTTAATTTGTTTAAAATTCGTTTCCTATTCATTTGTAATTTTACATTGAAGCATTTTAATGATGTCTGCTTTAAAATCTTGATCAGATAATCCTCACATCTCTATAATCTTGGTGTAGATATCTGTTGTCTTTTTCATTTAATACAAAATCATCCTGGCTATTGCTGTGAGAGCGTAGCCTAGTGGTAAGGAGTTGCACTGCCAACCCAAAGGCAGGAGGTTCGAATCCAGCAGCTGTTCTTTGGAGAAAGATGAGCAGTCTCCTCCTATGTGATTTATTGTCTCTGAAAATCCACCATAGAGTCAGCTATGAGTTGGTTCCATCTCAGCAGCACATAACAACAACATTGATATGGTGAGTTAATTTGCAATGGAGGCGAGGTATTTTTTTATCAAACTTTGAGATTCTTGATCTTTCTTAAGTGTCCTGCTTTACTGGTTTCTTGGGATGTTGCTCTGGCAGGGAAAGGGAGACATGACCTCATTCTGGTGGATGGGCATAGAAGCCCACGATCCTCCCACTTGGCCTCTCCTGGCCCCAAAGGTGGGAGCCACTCAGCTTGTCTGGGCTGAGGTGGACGTTCCAAATCCACAAGTGACTTCCACCAACCCCATGTTAAAGTAGACAGTCAATGTATCTAGCCCTCTGTTTGGCCTTCTCTGATAATACTTTTTTTTAACTTGTGTGTTGTTTAATCAGATCTGACTAGCACAGGACGAGATTGTGCCTCCTTCCTCAGTGGAGCATCTGGTGGATTGGAACCGTGCACCTTTGGTATTGCAGCATAGCTTCTTGCCACTAGGCCACCAGAACTCCCTTTGATACTGCTGTAGTGTGGGGAGCAGGTTGGAAACTCCTCATGGCAGTGATAAGGGTGGTACTTCTCTTGGCCTTTGCAGGTGTGTGTGGAAGTAGGGCCACAGTTTTCTCTGTAGTATTTGGAATAGAGCAGTCATAATCTATGAATAAGGATGACAGAAGAAGAATTGATGACTTTGAGTTGTGTTGCTGAGAAGAATCTTGAACATACCATGACCAAGAATATAAGTCTGTCTTGGAGAGGGTGAAACCAAGTTGCCCCTTGGAGATTAGCATTTTGAAGCTTTGTCTCACATACTTTGGGCACGTGGCCAGGAAGAACCGGTCCTTTGGAGGAGGACATGCTCAGGAGGGTGGAGGTACAGTGCAGGAGAGGAAGACCCCGGATAAGATGGATTGATACAGCAATTGGGGCTGTGGGGGTAGGTGTTTCTGAATCAGTGAGACTGGCTCAGGACAGGCAGGCTTCAGAGCTATTATACATAGGGTTGCTATGAGTCACAAGTGACTCGATGATACGTAACAAGAAGTCCCTATCTAGAGGTGTTTTGTCTTGCTAAACTACCTGTTTTCTGATCCTTTGATTGAAGAGACCTAGCTTTTATTTAGGATTTTAATAATCTGCATCTGTTGATATTTCTAGACTACTGATTTTTCCTGTTGGTCTTTTTGTCCCCACCTGTCAGAATCTTCTTATGCTTGTTTTATATATAGTGTTGAATGTTTTTGTATTCTCCCAATCTTTTTTCTAGTCAGTCTGTTACATTTTAAAATTAAAATATAGTACCCGAAGCAAAACAAAGATTCTTACCACTGGGCCAGTTGGCAGCTTCACGACAGACGGTGAAGAGATTGAGATTGTTAACAGCTTCAGCTTGCTTGGCTCCACAGACAGTATTCTTGTTCCCAGCAGCCAGGAAATCAAAAGACAAATTGCATTGCAAAAATCTGCTGCCAGGGACCTATTCAGAGTACTGAAGAGCAACGATGTCAGTCTAGAGACTAAAGTGCACCTAATTCAGGCCATGGTCTTTGCACTTTGCTGTGCATCAGAAAGCTGGACCATGACTAAGGATGACAGAAGAGGAATTGATGTGTTTGAATTGTGGTACTGGAGAAGAGTATTGCATATACCATGGTCTGCTAGGAGAACAAAGAGTTTTGTCTTAGAGAGGGTGAGACCATGCTACTCTTAGAGGCACAGATGTTTAGCGTAATTGCAATTATATAATACATGGCCTTTCCTATTTTCAAGGTTTATCCATAGTCTATGACTGTATTAATAATTCATTTCTTTTTCTTGCAAAATTATATTTCATTATGCAGATATTCTAGGTAAGCCCTAGTGGCACTGTGCTTAAAGTGCATGACTGCCAACTGAGAAATTGGTGGCACAAACCCACAATCATCCGACAGCAGTCTACTGCTGCAGAGACTTATAGCCTTGGACAGCTCTGGGACAGCTCGATTTTATCCTATGACATCGCTCTAAGTCCGACTCAGTGGTGGCTTTGGTTTTTTGGAATATATAGCTATTTTGGAGCTCTCGGGACATTGAAAATATTCTCTATTGTTTATCAGTTCATCAACTGGTGGGTATTTGGGTTGCTTTCTGCTTTATGGCTGTTATATGAGCATTCATGTGCACATTTTTTTCGTGAAGTGTGTGTTCATTTCTCTTGAGCATGTACTTCTCATTAAAACCGCTGCCTCGTACGGTAACCCTCGGTGCTTAGCTCTCCAAGGCCTCTGCGGATTGTTCAGCTGCCTCTCTTCACGTCCCCCTCAGGAGTGCGGGAGGGCTCTGTTTACGCTTGTCCTCACCAACGCTGGTCCAGTTTTTGATTAGAGCCATCTTAGTGGGTGTAAAGTGGTTTCTCATTTGTGGTTTTGATTTGCACTTTCCTGATGACTAACGATGCTGAGTGCCTTCTCACGTGTTTATGCCATTTGTGTCTTTTTTTTAAGACATCATTATTTAAATCATCTGCTTCCCCCGCCCCTCTTTTTTAATTGAGTTGTCTTTTTATTGTTTGCAAGAGCTCTTTTATATAGTCCTAGACCCTTAGCAGAAATAGAATTTGCCATCTTTTCTCCCATTGTTGAGGCTGAAGGAAGAGGAGAAGTATATCCCTCTTACTGGAAACGGAAGTCCCTCAGACTAGTTCTAAAAAAATCGTTGGAGGGGTCACCGCTTGCTTTATTTCATAATATGCCAAGTATTTCAAAGTCATCGTAGGAAAGAAATCCTGTTGTGGTGGTTGATTATTTTGTTGCTGTTGCTTCAGATTTAGAAGTAAAGTTAAAAGCAGTGGGCCAACTTTGTATTGCTGTTGCTGTTCTGAGTGTTTCTGTGTTAACTTTCCTCATGTGTTGAGAGGCCTTCCCACCAGTGTGCAGTGAGTGGCCTTTGTGTGGGGCGGCTGTGGGCCCCTTCAGCCCTCAGGGTGGTCACCAGGGCCAGGGACAGCCGAGACCCCAGTGTTTTGTCATTTATCTGTGTGCCAGAAATGAGAAGAGTTGAGGAGTCCTGGTTTAGAAAGCATGAGAGCGACCTTCCGACCTTCCGGGAAGGTGCTCCCATCTCTGGTATGTGTTTAAGCTCTGCAGGAGAAGCAGTGGCTCCTGACAGAGGAATGCATGAGCCTAAACAGAAGAGTCTTTAATCTCTTCTCACCAAACAGTGAACAATTCAGAGTTAATCACAAGAAACCCAGAATCCCAGGCTAGCGTCTGTCTTCACGCAGATCGCCTCTCCTGGGCCCTTCAAAGACTGCTATCTCCTTCCTGGATAAAGATTAGTTTTTATTTCTGTACTTCTGCCTCCACTTTTCCGATAAACTCAAACTTTGAAGTCCAGCCATGGCTAGAATTCGCAGAACTGTTTTGCACTTCAAATATGCCTTCTGTTCTGTAGGTGCCGGGTGGATGCGGCCTGATCCCCAGCTGGGCCTGGGCTGCACATAGATTCTGCTCTGATGGAGCCCTGGCCACGTCTGCCCAGGCGCCCGCGCACATTCTCGAATGTGCCTTCGCACTTCCTCTCAGCTCCTGCTCTGCTGCCGTGCAGGCTGATTAGGGACATTTTCTGAGCCCCAGGAGTCTCCCATCTCAGTTCCCTACAGTCCTGTGTGGCCAGCTTCTTCCTCACATGTCTTTAGCTTTTCAGAATTCCTTGGACTTACTCCACTCTGTCTTGCCTAGTCTTCTTTTTAGTTAAAAAAGGGGGGGATCCCCCTTCCCTTCCTTCTCTCCATACAAACTCATCTTTGCCCTTCTACCTCAGCTGTGACTTTTCCAGAATCTTTGCTGTTAGCCTTGATCTTATGTCCCTCAAACTCATCTCACACTTGCATCTGCTCTGCTCTTTCCCCCCTTGTCTTTAATTATGTGTCCTCTCAAATGAAGAAATGTATGTGAACGCCCTTTATGAGCCGGAAAGCATTCTCCACACATATAACTTACTGAGATGAACAAAGACCCACTGTGTCTCTTTTCAGGCTCCCTCCTTCGGAGCCAAAAGAACCTCTCCACAGAGGAGGGAAATATTGAAGAAAAATAAAGCAATGGAGTTGTCTCTTAGCAACTGAGTTCAGTCCTTATAAATCTTTCCCACTTTAGATTACCGCTGCTCAAAACCACTTGTTTTTCTTACTGGCTTTAGTACAAATAATGTTATTAAATTCCAGGAAAACAATGGGGAAAGAACTAATGAGTGAGTCACTCAGTTCATCGATTGTGCTCCGTCTTTCATGGCACTATTGATGCAGTTGTGATGTCTCCTGCTCTTGATACTAATTGTGCGACTTTCATTATCTGTCTTTTGTGAGAACTTAAATTGTAAACACAGTGGAAGCTAAACACCACCCTAGCCATGCCTAAGATACTCTAGCCCTGGCACAGTACGGGGCACATAAGCAGTGCCTATTTGTGCAGAAGCCACACTGTGCATCGTTTCAGCAAAACCAGGTACACAAAAGCCCCCAAGCACACTGAGGTACGATGATTTGCATCATAAAAGAATTTATAATAAGCATGCTTCAAAAAGAAGAGCTTCGTGGTATGTTTTCTGCTAGCAAGTAATTCTGAGTGCCTCCAATGCTGGCGTGCACAATTAAGCTAAGTGTTTGGCTGCTAAAGAAAAGGTCAATAGTTAGAATTTACCAGCCACTCCAAGGGATAAAAAGACCTGGTAATCATGCCTATAAAAATTGCAGCCCTGGCTACCCGTAGGGCAGTTCTCGGCGGTACGGAGCTGCTGTGAATGGTTTCAGACAACAACCTCCCATGCCACCATGGAAAAGATAAAGACACTGTGTCTATGCCAGGGTCTGGGGCTTTCCTCGTTACTGGGTAGGTAAGACCTGCACACAAACGGGGCAGTCCCTGATGACTGCCTGTGAGTAGGAAGCCGAGGACTGTCAGACCCCCGAGGAGGGAAAGACCACTTCCTGTGGGTGATCTGTAATGATTATATGCACACAGTGACGCGGTAGAGCCCTGCAGGGCTAACAGTGAGGTCTGTCAAGTTTAGTAATTAAGGCAGGATTGAAGAGGTGGGTAAATTGTCGGGCCTTCAGTGGCAGAGCAAGGAGTTTAAACTTTATTCTGTAAGCCCTGGGGAGCCGCTGACATTTTTTTTAATCAAAGGCTTATCTAGGAAAATTTATCTGGTGCTAGTGTGTCATTTCAGTTTAAAAAAAAAAAAACAACCAACCAACCGAAACTGACTTGCCATGAGTCTTTCAGGCATCTTTTGTATAAGACAGAAAGATGTTTTTGTAAGGAAATGAATTATCAAATAGATTCATGTCTACGTAAGAGGTGATCAGAAAATCTATTCCGCTCAGTTGGGACGTGGCAGGACAACTGCGTAATTAAGATCAGAGCAGTATGTGAAGTGAGACAAATTCTCCCTTTCTAGGCCTTCCATAATCACTCAGGGGTTTCCATGTTGGTCCCAAGTCTTCTCTCCATCAGAAGCAATGCAGGAACCCTCTACTCTCCTCCCTCCTGCTTGGACAGAGGGATAGCTGTCATGAAAAGAGCTGTTCAGCACTGACCCCTCTTCGACATTCATCTTAATTTTTTTCAGGTATTTGTACAACTTTGCACAAGTTTGTTTTTTTGCTTTCTCCTATTGTAGGAAGGAAAAAAAACCCTACAAAACAAAGACCAGTTAAAGTGCCAAATCTCCTCAAAAGGTTATTGTGACAATTTGATGAGAGTCTATAATCCAATCCCACTCAAACCCCTGCCATCAAGTTGATTCTGACCCATAGTGACCCCTCAGCCAGGGTGGAACTCCACATAGTGTACCCAGGGTTGTGGTCTTTACAGATTGCGGAGCTCAGGAGACCTGTTGCACTGGGGCAGTCTGCAATCAGGAACCTCTCCAAATTATTGGGGAGCCATTATGTCAGTTTGAGGACCAAGGTGAGTCTACTGAAGGCCGTGATATCTTCAATCACTTGCAATGCATCTGTTGTTGTTGTTATGTGCCGTCAAGTCGCCTGTGACTCATAGTGACCCTCTATGTACAACAGCTCTAAACTCTGCCCTATCCTGTGCCAATCGCACTGTCTCCAACACACCTACCCCATTACCCCAGGCATCTGAGAGAACCAAATAATGAATAAGAATGACAGAAGATGCAATCCTGAAGGCACGCAGTTAGAATCCACCAGATGCGCCATTGGAGAAAGAGGGGCAATCTCCTCCTGTGCCAGTCAGAGCTGATTCGACAGTACACACACACACACACACACACACACACACACACACACGACCAGGAAAACCATTAAAAAAAAAAGAATGACAGAAGAATTGATCCCTTTAAGCTGTGGTGTTGGAGAAGAGTACTGAATATCCTATTGGGCTTCCAAAAGAACAACTATGTCTTGAAGAAAATGCAGCCAGAGAAGGCACCTTGGAGGCAAAGGTGATAAAGCTTTGTCTCTCACACTTTGGGCATCTTGCGAGGAGGGGCTGTTCCTTGAAGAGAGCATTATGCTTGGAATGGTGGAGAGACAGCAGAAGAGAGGAAGACTTTCACTGAGATGGATTGGCACAGTGACTGCAGCAATGAACTTGAGTATGTCATAGATGGTGAGGATGGTTCAGGATAGGACAGAGTTCAGATCTGTTCATAGGGTCGCTGTGGGCCATACTAGACTCAGTGGCTCCTCACAATAGTCTTTTAAGGAATCGAACGGCCTCATTTTCTTTCTGCACAGTAGCTGGTGGGTTCCGTCTGCCCACCTTTTGGTCAGCAACTGAACGTTTTAGCCAATATTCTATCAGGACTACTTGATAGAATAGAATGTGTTTAAAACCTTGGGTAAAGAAATGAATTTTAAACACTTTGTTTATAGAATCTGCTGGGGGTTGGGAATGCAACTTTTAAATAACAATCACTATGTATTAAAGTTCACTATTGCTACCAGTTCTTAGATTCAGAGCATAAAATGGTTCCCACCTGCTACTCTAAGAACGTAGGACTTTCTTTCTGAGATCAAGTCACATCTCAGGGCAGGTACAGTCTGAAGACTTTAGAAGAGATCATACTTGGTTCTGGTCTGTTCTTGAGTTAGATGTGGGCCTCTTCTGAGGTACCCTTAGTGTTTATGTAGGAAGACTCGCCCTTGGTAGCAGTGGAGGTTGTTGGAAAGATACAGTCTCAGACTAGAGCTGCTGTAGGTCTTCCTTTGGGGGCCCTGTGACAGAGAGCAAGGGGAATCGAGATGGGGCAAGAAGCTCGGTGGCATTTTATTCCATGATGTATTTGAAGTAAAGTTTTAAGAATAACATGTAGATTAAGTTCTTTGCAAATATACTTTCCATTTTCTGATCAAAGATTTTTGTTTCTCTGCTTCTGACCCAAAAGTTCAAAACTGTCCTTGAAAAATCAGTTGGTGCCATGAATTAGAAGCAACGGCTTTTCTCTGAAGTTGGGGCTGAGTTTGACTAGATCTTTTCAAAGGTTGAGTTGAGTAATGAGCATAATGTCACAAATTAGAAATTATTTTCAGTGTTTTCTTTCTTTGTACTTTTTGAGTACCAAAAAGCTTGCTGGGTTGAACAGAATCAAATTGACGTATATCCAGAAAAAAAAAAAGAATACTTGTCTCAGGCTTCAGGGTAGAACTCCGTTCATCCAGAAACCAGAAGAATCCTGGCCCGATTTTAGTGTAGGAAAACTCTCCAAACCACCTTGGCTAATACTTAGTGTTGGAGAACCAGTTCATAAAGCACGAGGGCCGGGGCTGCTCCACGTGGTGGGCCTCTGCTGTTCTTGCTCAGGAAATCAAACCCGCAGAGGATGCACGTCTGCAGGCTCTGTGGTCTCGTGCCTCCTGCAGCATCAGCACAAACAGTGGAAGACCGAGTTCAAGGGAGCGGGAACCCACAGGACAGAGGAGAGGAAAGGCATGCTTGGCAGCCACAGGGCACATAAATGTTCAGACTGTCGCGCTCTCTGTCTCCTCTGCCTTTCCCACAAAAGGGCGGCAAGGACATAAAAGGAGACTCAGAAAACAAAGAAAATGACCATTCACACCATCTAGGACTTCTGGATGGTCACATGGTAGATACTTAGCTTATCTACATTTGACCAAAATGTTTCTCTCATCCCTTGTATCGTGATGCTGTCTAACCTTAAAGTTTACCCCCTCTCTGTGGCCCACACGCTAGATGGAGAAAAGATTGAAGCTGTCAATGATTTCATCTTGCTTGCAGCAGCAATCAACACCTCTGGTACCAGCAGTGAGGAAATCAGGAGATGTATTGCATTGGGCAAGTCTTCAGTCAGGGACCTCTCCAAAATATTGAAGAGCAATAATGTCAGTTTGAAGGTTAAGGTGTGCCTGATTCAGTCCATGGGCTTCTCAGTCACCTGCTATGCATCCGAAGGCTGGACAATGAATAAAGATGACAGAAGAGTTAGTACCTTTGAGTTGTGGTGCTGGAGACGAGTACTGACTATCCCATGTCGTCGTCGTCGTCGTTATGTTCTGTTGAGGCACCTGCAACTCAGAGCCTACCCTCCGTACAGCAGCCCTGAAGCCTGCCCTGACCTCAGCCAGTCTCGGACTCGAGCACACCTATCCACATCACCTCAGTTACTGTCTCAGTCCATCTCATCTGGGGTTTTCCTCTCCTGCACTGTCCCTCCACCCTTCCAAGCATGATGTTCTTGAATATACATGAACTGCCAAAAAAACCAAACAGATATGTCCTGGAAAGGGTGCAGCCAGAGTGTACTTTGGAGGCAAGGCTGGCTAAGCTTCATCTTTCATGTTTTGTACATGTAGCTCGGCGAGACTATTCCTTAGATTGGGACATCATGCTTGGAAAGGTGGAGGGTCACTGAAGGAGAGGAAGGTCCCCGATGAGATGGGTTGACACTATGACTTCAGCAATGGGCTCTAATGTCTCAGAGATGATGAAGATGGCACAGGACAGGGCAGGGTTCAGAATAGCTGTTCCTAGAGTATGAGTCACTCTCAGCCAGACATCACTAAACACCACCACCATGGTCCAAACACCTCGTTTGAAGGCTCTGTTTCAGAACAAAATAAAAAGACTGACTTCTCCATTTTGTTTTCTTCCATTAAAAAAAAAGTATTGTATTTTAGGGCATTATGTTTATCGTAGGAGTATGCAATGAGGGTTGCAGAGTGGATTATATTTGGGGGTGGGGGTGGGA
>NW_006399805.1:766693-775896 GCF_000299155.1 Elephantulus edwardii | reverse complement strand
GTTTGTTGATGGGCATTGTTGCGCATTTTTATCACCCTCTCTCTCTTTCTCCTCTCCCAGTTCACTTTTTTTAAAAATAATTATTGTTTCACAGTTACCTCCCTGCCCCCCTGCCCATTCCTCTTAGTAGTGTACTTCTTATTCTGGGCTGTTGTCATACATATAATGCCTAATCCCTTATTCCTTTGAAACAGTTATTTCCTTCCTATGTTTCAGTGCAGTGTTCATTATCTATCCACTCTTAGCCTATTCTCTTCCCAAACAGAGGGGGGAAAAGAATTCGCCAGGTGTTAACTGAGTACCTGTTGTGTTGTAATCATTCTCTGATGGTGGTTTTTATGCAGTTGACTTAATAATGAGAATTGGAGGTCAAGGTTAAATCATCTGAAATAAATGACTCAAGAACGATTGGGCTTTTCTCCCTTATGCATTAGAATATTTCACTCGTAACTGTTGCTTTTGGTGTACCTCTTTAAAGCATCATGCTAAAAGCATTGTTAGTGAACATTTGTTATTCAAACGTGGTTTTACAGGTACAGTCCATGACCTTCATTACATGCGTGCTGTCGTACAGCCCTCGTCACTACCTGTTTCTTGTTCTATTTCTAGGCAGCAGCATCACGAAATACACAGAGAAGCTAGAAGAGATCAAGAAAAGTGAGTACTAACTATTGGTGTAAGTTGTGTGTTGATTGATAACCCTCGCTGTGGCAAACGCTCACTGCAGGTGTAGCTCCTGAGACCTCCCTGACGTCGTGACGGTTGGAGCTGTGGAGACAGAGGAGCCTGGCTGTGGTCCAGGACCAGGGGAGCTCTGTGATCATCATCCCCAGCGGCTAAGATTCGGGCCGGGGGTCTACGTTCTGCTCAGCCCACAGTCATGCCAAAACCAAACAAGTCCTTGTTGGCTTGGAGTCAATCTCAACTCATGGTGCCTCAGGTATGACAGAGAAGAACTGCTCCATCGGACAGACGCAGGGCTCCGGACTTACTCCTCTGATGGCTCTGGGTGGGTTTGGACTGCCAGCCTTGAGGGTAGTGTTGTCATCAAGATAGAACTAGTTTTCAGAGGCAGCAGATCGCATGGGAGGAGATTGCCTATTTTTCTCCCTCAGAACCACTGGTAGATTCGAACCATGTACCTTTGATTTGGCAGCGTGATCTCTTACCACTAGGCCACCTATCATTTGCACCAGCCTGTGCTGTGAGCAGTATTAATGTAGAAAGGTGGAGTGAGAGCTGGGGGTACGGAGCTCTCGTTTAGCAGTCAGACTCCAAGCACCTTCTTTCACTGTGCTGAGGTCTTCACGACATTTTTCAAGGTACTTCATCTTCGCTGTCACCTTATTTTCTCTATACCTGAGATAAAGTAATGATGTCTCTTCCCCAGCATCCCTTTCCATATAAATTAGAGAGTATTCATGAATGCATTAGAGGTGTGAGAAAAGAAGTTGTTCCTGAAATGGTGTTAGGCATTGTGGACTCACTGCAGTTTGGTCTTCTTTTAATTAAAAGTCGTATTTCATTCGCAGCCTTTTTTCATACTAATTTTATGCAAAAAATCCTACCAGTCCTTGAGTGTAGGCCCTTGCAAAAAAGTTGTCCTTGTTCTGTGTCCATAGCTGATCTCAGTGGAACCCAGGTACGTATCAAGAACAGGGTCAGAGGAGGAGGAGAAACGTCTGCTTTGTGATAGTTATGGGATGGCAAGGCAGGACTCGGCTCTGGGAATACTCTCTTTCAGGAGAATATTATAAATCCTGAATACTCTATAACTTAAAGAAATATGTACAATAGGCCTTTCACTTTCACAGGATGATGTTGTTGTGTACCACGGAGTTGGAACAGACCCATAGCTGACCCTCTGGCCGCTTGTCAGAGGCAATGAATCGAACGGGTGGGAGATCGCTCATCCTTCTCCCGTGAAGCTGCTGGTGGCCTCGAACCACATGCTTTCGGGATTGCAGCGCAGCTTCTTGCCACTAGGCCACCAGAGCTCCCTTTAACAGGATGATGATTGGAAGACTCTTCGTAGTAGATGTGGATTCAGAAGCAACTTTATGCCAAATCTGTTTTTATTTGCCATTTTCATCTCTGTTACTCTGAGGAGTAACACTGTAGCTTTTTTAAAAAAAAAATGTAGAATATCATAGTATCTTCTTTTCTCCTTATGCATTTCATATACTATATAAATAGTTTTCAGTGTATATATGTTCTTCCAAAGATTCTATATAATACATACATTCCTTTTTTTTTACATACATTACATTTTTAAACCAAGAGGCTGATCTTGTGTACTCACCTGTTTGGTTGTCGTCCTTAATTCAGCTGGCTTGCGTCTGTGTTGGTGTGTCATTTAGACCCATCCTTTGGTCTCCGAGGTGAGCTCACAGGGCCACACAAGAAACTTGCCTCATAAAAAAAACCGTCCCATTGGGTCCACCTGGCCAAAACTCTATTGAAGACGTTTCTGAAAATTACAACATGGTTACTCAGATAGCCCAACCTTGAAGTGGTGATTATCTCCCCAGCAGCACCTCTAGGACGGAGCCCTCAGAAGGGCTCCCTCAGCTGCCCTCAGGAGCCATGGCTTCCTTTCACTGTGACAGGAGGTACCTGCTCACCTCGTTTCACACGCTTTGTGCAGAGTGCCTGACCAGAATTACTGCCCCTTCCTAGTGTGGGATCTTTGTTCTGGAAGCTATTTCCTTCTCTTCCACCCTCTTCTCTTAGAAGTGTTCTTTTGGGTCAACAGGGAGGAGAATGTTGTCTTGTTTCACGACACCCTAGACCCATCCCTGGACTCAAGTTACCTGGGAGCCGTGTCTTTGTGTGAAATCCCAACCCTTGCTCTCTGACTTCCTTCGAGTTATCTTCCACTGTGAACCCAGCTTCCCTTTTACTAATAACGCGTTTTCACAGAACCCTGAAAACGCAGAAAAACTTTGTAATCTGAATAGCCTTTCAACTCCGCCTGGGCAAAAAGGCAGTCTGTGTTTATTGAGGCTTCACAAAGCCGATTCTCGGTGCCTGGTGGTTAGATGACACTAGTTGGACTGCCTGTGAAACATCCTGGATAGTCAGGTCTCTGTCCTTCCAGTAACTTGAGAGAGACAGACTGAGCCCCCAGACTTACTGGAGAAGCAAAATTTGATAACATATCCGAAAGGCGGAGTATTTGTCTTCACCGTGGGGTTTAGGGCACAGCCACCGTGGAAGAAGCTCCATTCTTGAAGTTGTGTCTGCTCTTGCGAGGACAGACAGACAGAGCTTTCCAAGTCAGCCCTTTGAAGAAATTTCCAGCTTGCTGTCAGACGTCTAGTTTGATCTTTTATCTCTGAGTAATAATGTCAGAAAATCCTAATGACGGCTGTCCTTCTAAACCAGAACCAGGTACGTGGGGTCGAGCTCAGAGCGGGGTCGCTAGTGCAGAGCACGTTAGAAACACCCGTCACAAGGCGAGAGCAAAGCCAGCGTCTTGTCTAAGGTAAAGCGCTCGTCAGAGGCGGCTTTCCCGTGGTCAGTCTGTGCCGAGAAGGTAGAGGGTGGAGAAGACATATTTCAAACTGTGTAAACATAGCAGGAGACTGTCTACGTAGAAACGTCGTTGTGGTGCAGATGACTTGAAAGCTGTTGATTGTTTTCATCGACTGATTTATAGCTGTTGTGATTTACATCAATAACTGGCTGGGCAAGTTGCTGTTAGTTGTGGAAGTCTGTAGTTGGTCAGCTATGCTTCAAGAAAGCCTCTACTCAGGCCTGCTGGGAGCTGCACCCTGGCAGGAGTTCGATGCTCCTTTTTACCTGGCAGCATTCCGAAGCAGCTGCTCTAAGAACTTTCTGGTAGCAACCATCAGTCATTAGCAAAATTGCTCTTTAAGACATTTTGAGGACAGAGAAGCCTTAATTCTCTCTGAGGAGAGTCTTGATCTATTTATGAAAGGTCAACGTTTCCAAAGCAATATCATTTCCTGACTCTTAAGTCTTCAGGTGTTTGGTAAACCAAGGTCACATTACCTGCAAAGTAGCTTTTCTGTCTATGCTGGGACTTTTTTCTTGTTCTAGATTCAGGGAAATGATTAGTAATCCCAGGTAAATAATCTTCAATACCTTTAATCCTTTCCTCTGTTGCTAGGAGCTTTGGTTTAAGAGACTTTGAGGGTCTAATGACCATCTGGGTTGCCCAGCCAACCTCTGGTCCTTTTGAAATAATGAGGTTATGTTTAAGGAGATGTGGTTGCCACTGTGAAAACTGAGAAGGGAGAGGTGAGTGTGAGGAGGAATTCCCTGACGGAAGGTCTTCCACTGACATCCATCTTCAGAATGTTCTAAAGAAGCTGGTGCTTAATGTGCAGCTCTGAACAGTTACTAGATAAAGTGAGATTGGCTCCATTTCAAAACCCTGTCTCATGTAACATGACCAATTATTAACAGGCGTGCTGCACCCTCCTTCGACTGTCTCACAACTGTAAACATAGAAGCCGTGTTGCCTTCCAGTCTGTTCTGGTCCATGTTTTGGCCCCATACATGCGTGCAGGCATCGTGGAGGATACACTGCTGTTTTGAGCTGATCTTAATTGGAGCTGGAGAGACACTGAGAGGGGGCAGTTATCATGATCGGTCATAATTCTGTGCCTAGCTTCGTATCCTGGGCTTGGGAGGGTCTTCTTTCCTGAGTCTCTAGCATCCCGCATTGCCTCAGTACTGCTCTTTTCGGCCCAAAATCAGGATTATGTTCGTGTGTATGTCCTGCCAGCAGAGTGAACAAAGACTGCCCAGTTTCTCGGGCCTGTCCTCATTTTCAGATGGCAGACATGCACTCCACGCTGGGTTCCAAGAAAGTATCCAAGGCAAGTTTAACAAAAAAGAATACATTACACTCTAGTAAAAGTAGAAACATTGTAGGAAGAGGAAATGGAAGACTAATAAAATGTAGGATAGGACGAGTCACCAGACATAAAAATGTCCTTAAAACATTTATCTATGGCTTCTTGATACCCAAAACAAAGAGAGAACATGAAGATGTGATCATAAAAACTATCACACCCCGATTTTGAAGTTGCCATGTAGATAAAACAAGAAAGTATGGATTTTAAAAGAGCATATTGAGGAAACAATGTCTCAGCTAAGACTCAAAGGAATGAGTGGTTCTATGAAAACAAAATAAATTTAGGAAAACATTTCTTCTGCCCTGTTTTTCAGATTACAGATACAAAAAAGATGAGCTTTTCAAGAGACTTAAAGTTACAACTTTTGCCCAGCTGGTAAGTTTCCTGAGCTTCCATTGGTGAGCAGAAAGTCTCATTTATGCTGTTCATGTGAGTGTTTCGAAATTCCACTCTGTGGAATGTTTACAGAGGGATTCCTTCAGATTCTTGTGTTTCATCTGTGGGGAGGATATATGGTGGGTGCGTTTGCACAAGAGTGGTAGGAGACTTTTCTGTAAAGTAAAATATCTTCTACTTTTCCCTTTATCAAATTTATGATGTCTGTTTTCTATTTCCTTGTATAGTTAATTTACTATGTAGGGTCTGGGTCACTTGGGCATTGTTTTTTATGGAAGCCCCCTTATCTCCCTTTCTCCCTATGACTGATTGCCTTTCTAGATTCTTCTCCCATCAACAGTTTTGCTACTTTGGGCAAGTCACTTTCTCCCTTAATTTGAAATTACAGACCAGTCGCCTTAAAGAGTCACGTTGGCATAACTCCTTTTGGATCCTGAATCTTTTGAATAAGAAAATTGCTTTAATTATGATGTTGGCAAAGACTATTGACTATACCTGGGGTTGCCAAAAGAACAAACAAATCTCTTAGAAGTACAGCCAGATTGTCTCTTAAAAGCAAAGATAGATCAGCTTCATCTTACGTATTTGGGGGCATGTTTTCAAGAGGAAGCAGGCCTTAGACAAGAGCCTCATGCTTGGTGAAGGGTAGAGAGCCTGTGGAAAAGAGGGAAAAGGGGGAGGGGTGGGCAGGGAGAAAAGTGCGGCAATGAATGAACGGAAATCCAAAATCTCTGTAAATGTTCATTAAAATTAATAAAATTTAAAAAAAGAATAGATGGAGAAAAGAAAAAAAAGAGGAAAAAGACCTTCAAAGACAGAGACTGGGTACAACCGCGGGCATAGATGTGGCAGAGATTGTGAGGATGGCATGAGATGGGGCTGGGTTTCCAGCTGTTATATGCACGATCACCGTGGGTTGGATCTGATTCACTGATCCCCAGTACAACAACAGTTGTTGTTGTTATGTGCCATCGAGTCATTTATGACTCATAGTGACCCCGTGTACAACAGCTCTGAACCCTGCTCTGTCCTGAGCCAATCTCATTGTCTCTGACACACCTACCCCATTACCCCAGTCACTGAGTCAGTCCATCACAGTAGTGTCACTCATATAGTCATAATTACACTTATTTCCATATCGCATGCAGAGTTGTGGATGAAATGACATATTATTTTCACAGGTCAGCATTACAGAGTCAAAAATATAACTTGTATGCCTCAGAGTACATGCAAATGTCGTTTTAAAATTCTTTCTTCTCCTAAATTGTCCTTTTGGACTTTTTAAGTTAATCGTGTAATGTTTTAAATTAATCTTTACTTCTGAAATGATTATCTGCAATGTAATTACTGCCCCCAGAGTGAAGGGACCTGAGATTCAGGCTCCAGTTGCAGGCATTGGAAGCTTTTTTCCAAACAGGAGATCTTTGATGTTTGATGTTTTCCATCTTGTATTAAAGTCGGAATTGCCTCTGCTTAAACGCACCTACACACATCCCCACATGTCGCTCTTTCTTCTCTCAGGTCATCCAAGTTGCTTCCCTGTCTGATCAAACACTGGAAGTGACAGCTGAGGAGATTCAAAGGCTAGAAGGTAATAGGATGGTTATGGAGGGTGTGGGGAAGTGACGGAGCCATCATTTGACTGAAGGACACATTTGTGTGTTTGCTGGGATGTGGGACTTTGATGTTTCTACTTGTAATTAAGTTGTTCCTCATCAAGTAATGCTCACTGGTGCTTTCTTTGTTTATTTTCACTCTTGGGGGGCGGGCGGGAAGCCAGCTGGCTTTCTGGCTCTCACATCCATAGTTTTTAATGTCTTGGATATGTTTAGTCTACCAATTACTTTTTCTACAAGTATGATTTGATGCATTCTCTCTAGATTCAAGGAACTCTGGTAGCACAATGGTTAAGTGCTTGACTGCTAACTGGTCAATTCACTGGTTCGAACCCACCAGCCATTCCTCTAAGTTAAAGACACCGCTGTCCACTTCCAAAAAGACTACAGCCTTGGATGCCCTCTAAGCCAGTTCTGCTCAGTCTTGTAGGGTCTTGATGAGTTAGAATGAAGTCTTATCATGGTGGGTTTGGTTTTAGACTTTGATATATCAAAGAAGAACTGGTGGTGCAACAGTTAAGCTCTCAGCAAGCTCTGAAAGGTTGGCAGTTCAAACCCATCAGTGACTCTGCAGGAGAAAAGTCTTGGAATCTGCTTCCACAAAAATTTCAGTCTTGGAAACTGCTGTGTGATTATAAAGATGAGTAAAACACAGTGTACAGAGTTTGTAGTCATGTGTGTGTGTGTGTGTGTGTGTGTGTGTGTGTGTGTGCGCGCGCGCATACTGGGTGGAGAGAATGATAGTAGAAACACAGAATGACTTTATATGGCAGAGTTATCCATGCCGGTGTTGAAGGAAACTGTCATTTACTGAGTATACCACTAGGCCCTTCACCTAGATTTTCTTAGATAATTTACTAAAGAAAATCCTACAAGAAAGTTGTTATATTTTGCACTCTTCAGCTGAGAATCTCAAGCCACTGAGAGTCATTTCTTGCTACCAGAGGTGTCACTGAAGGGATGGGCCTGTGTCCCAGGTCCAAGCCTCTCCAGTAACAAAGGCCAGTATCCTCCCACCACCTGTCTTCATCCTTCAAGGATTTGGGAATATGCCCCAAGTGAGGTGCAGAGTTGCCTAGAAGGAAAGGAGCAGGCCCCTTAGGGAGACAGAATGGGTGTCCTTGAGGAGAGCACTTTGAGGGGGGCCTGGTAGAGGGGCGGGGTCCCAGCAGGGGCAAGTAAAAGGGGAGGTGGTTTTGCAGGTGGAGGTGAAAAGGCAACCAATGAGTAGTGTTGGGCGACTCACCTGGACTGTCCTGGCTGCCTGTGAGATAAGCTAGAAAGAGATAGGCTCCAGATTTCCTTTCTTAAGTTCAGAGTGGAAAATAAAACTCTTTCGTCGTACTCACCCTTTTGAAAAGAAGACTCAGAATGAAGGCCTCTGTCTGACCTCAAAGTGCCGAGCAGTCAATGTGTGGCCCTTGATTGGCAGGGAAGATATCTGTCCAAGCTGACAGGAGCCAGGAATTTGACTTCTGATTTCAAGACAAGTTTCCCAGGAAGTCTGAACCCTGGCTTCGTGAGACTTGCCTGGCATTTCCCTGGGCCTGTTTTTGTTTGGGTGGATAAAGAATAGCTGAACAAGATGGGAATTTCTCTTTTGACAGATGCCTCTCCCAGCAGAGAGAGAAGAGCCCTTTGTAACAGAGGTAATTGAGTCTCTGTGCACAAGCACTCCCAGTTTTAACCTGGTTACATAAGCACCTGTGTTGGGTCCTTTCATTCATTGTTGAGATTGAAGCATCAGAACATATGGGCACAGACCCATCTCCAAGAGCAAAATGGGCTCTCAGGAGCTGGGACGCCATCGCGCCTGAGTGATGCTGCGTCTCTCTAGTGCTCTACACAGAATAATAACTCACTCAGCATAGGAGGACAGCTTGGCCCCGTGCACATGGGCTGCCTCTGAGAGAAGAAAACAGCCCTTTTCATTGTGTCTATCATTTTCTCCTCATTTAAAAGAAGTGTATTCAAAGTGGTAATTGGCGTATGTTTTGTCATATTTCTTTTCTCCAGTGAAAAATGTTGTTGGAGAAACTGTATTTGTAAAAAAGAAAAAGAAAGTAAATTTCTAGAAAATCAGAGAAATGAAAAAAAGTAGAGCGCGAAAGAAAAATGCAAACAGCCCCTCATCGTTGCTGAAATACAGCCATTTACCCTGGTCTCTTGATCCACCCTGGTTAACTTCATATGTGGGCATATAGTTTCATATTGTGCCTACTTCCTGTGTTGTTAGTCTTCAAAGCCATGATTGTTGTTGTTGTTGTTGTTATGTGCCGTCGAGTCGCTTGCGACTCATAGC
>NW_006399805.1:763481-764456 GCF_000299155.1 Elephantulus edwardii | reverse complement strand
GGTCATTGCAAAGACAGAAGAGGAAGAAAAGACCAAAATGGATGTCAGAAGAGAAAATTGCAAAGGCATGATTATAATGGTATATTTTCATATACATCTGACCTTTGGATGAGTTGTTACGTGCAGCCCTGGCAGCTGTGACTCATCGCCATCCTGTGAACAATGGCTCTGAACCCTGCCCTATTCTGAGCCATCCTCACTGTCTCTAATACACCCGATCCCATTGCCACAGTCACTGTGTCAATCCATCTCATCCAGGGTCTTCCTCTTCTGCACTGACCTTCTATGCTTTCAAGCCTGATGTCCTTCTCCAAGGACTGGCCCCTCCTGACAATATGTCCAAAGTACATGAGATGGAGTTTCAAAATCTTTGCCTCCAAGGAGCAACCTGGTTTCACTCTCACTAGGACAGATCTATTAGTTCTCTTGGCAGTCCATGGTATGTTCAGTACTCTTCTCTAGCACCACAACTCAAAGGCATCAATTATTCTACTGTGTTCCTTAGTCATTATCTAGCTCTCAGATACATAGCCAGCAATGGAGAAGACTAGGGCATATATCAGGTGCACCTTAGTCTTAGACAGACATCTTTGCTCTTTAGCACTCTGGAGAGAGAGGTCTTTGACAATAGATTCTCCTTATGCAACTCGTCTTTTGATTTTCTGATTGCTGGTGCCAAGGATGTTGATTATGGATCCAAGCAAGATGAAATTGTTAACAGTTATTGTTGAGTATGATGGAGTGGGGGAGGGTTTTATAGTGGTTCTCATTTTTCATTTTTATCAAATAACTTGCAATGTATTACATTTTTGTTTGATTTAGATTAGACCCTGCAGGTGAGTTGCTGCACGTGGTCAAAGAATATGACCATTTTAAGGACTGGTGTTCAGTGCCTCACTACCCTTTTCCCCTCTCCAGCCAACACTGAACAATGATCTTTTTTTTTTAATTTATTTGTTTGTTTTGAGGTTTTTT
>NW_006399805.1:722346-760716 GCF_000299155.1 Elephantulus edwardii | reverse complement strand
TTCAACCTTCATACCCTTAATAATATTTAACAAGTCTTGCTTTGGGTTCTCTTTTGCACTGTCTTTGCTCTGGGAAGCTTCCTTGGATGTCTTAGGAACTTCAGTAGACTCCTCATCTTTCTTGTTAGTGCCAAAATACCTCTGGATGATAGTCTTTGTCCTGACAGTTCCCTGCGGAACAGCGAGGAGCAGCCTCCCAGGCAGAGATACTTCCACGCTTCCAGGGGACACAGGGAAGTGTGACGTGGGGCGAACAGACAACAGGGTGGAGACTCGAGGAAACATCTCAGAAGGACCTAATTCCTTTTTTAAAACCTTTTCTTATTTGTATATAGTACAGATATTTTTACTAATTTACTATTTGCCTTTTAATTTTCTTTGTATACATATGTATACATGTACGATTTGCATTTTTGCATGATAAAATCCATTCTTAACCTTTACTGTTGAATTTCATTTGCTCCTATAGACTCAGAAAATCCAAAATAGAATAAATTCTTATTCAGCTGTGTTTTCTTCTGTTGATTTCCTTTATTGATTTCTTTTCCTACATTTAACCTATTTGTAGTATTTTTGGTGTCTTAAAATTCAATTGCAGTTTAAAATAAAATTTACAAGTGATGGACATCTTAGTGAATCACCCTTTGTAGGTAACATTTTTATAAACCATATGAAGACTTGTAAGTTTTTAAGTCCTTTTTACATTTCTCATCAAGGTTTGCGAGTACATTTTCTATCTGCAGTTGTTGCTGTAGATGAGATTTGCTTTGTATAATTTTCTAATTAATATGTGGGAAAACTGTTGTTCATTTGATAACACTTTTTAAATCTAACCATATGTTTGTTTTCCCTACCTAATAGTACTCTCTTGAGGTTTCTAAGCAAATTACCATGTGATCTACAAATGAAATTTAAATATTCTCTTTAATAGGCCAAAACCAAATCCGTTACCATCAGATCACTTCGGGCTTATAACTGCCCAGTAGGAGAGACTAGAATTGTCCTCTAGGGGTTCCAGCTGTTTGTTGTTCACAGGGTCACTGTGGGTTGTACTTGGCTTGCCAGCACCCAGCAACAACAGCAGCTTTTACTGAAGCCAGATTGCATCATCTCCTGCTGTAGGGCAGCTGGAGGTGTAAACCACCAACCTTTAGCTTTAACAACTGTACCACCAAAGCTTATTTCCTTTAATAGGCTCATTTCTGTCCCATCTGTCATATTGACTGTTGTTGTTATGTGCCATCGAGTCGCTTGCGACTCATAGCAAGCCTATGTACAACAGCCCTAAACTCTGCTCTGTCCTGTGCCAATCTCATTGCCTCTGACACACCTACCCCCGTTACCCTAGTCACTGAATCAATCCACCTCATAGAGGGCCTTCCTCTCCTGCGCCGTCCCTCCACCCTCCCAAGCATGATGTCCCTCTCCAAGGACCTGTCCCTCCTTACGACATGACCAAAGTATATCAGATGAAGCTTCAGAATCCTTGCCTCCAAGGAGCCGTCCGGTTTAATCCTTTCCAGGATGAATCTGTTTGTTTTCCTAGCAGTCCATAGTACATTCAATACTCTTCTCCAGCACCACAGCTCAAAGGCATCAATTTTCCTTCTCTCCTCCCTAGATGTTGTCCAACTCTCTGATGCATAACAGGTGGTTGCAAAGACCATGACCTGTATCAGATGCACCTTAGTCTCCAGAGAGATACCATTGCTCTTCAGTACTTTGGAAAGGTCCCTAACAGCAGACTTTCCCATCACAATGTCTTTTAATTTCCTGGCTGCTGCTGCCAAGAGTGTTGACGATGGAGCCAAGCCGACTAAAGCTGTGAACAATCTCAGTCTCTTCACCGTCCATCCTGATGCTACCAATTAATTGGTGCAGTGGTGAGAATCTTTGTCTTCTTGACATTGAACCTCAATCCATATTGAAAGCTGCAGTCCTTGACCCTCCGCAGCAAGCGCCCCAGGTCCCCCTCATATTGACTAGATCATCAAATTCTCAACCTTTGTGGTCTTAAAAATTCCTCCTATATTCTCAAAGTGTAATTCCCAAAGAGTTTCCGTTTATATGGAATGTATCTATTCATATTTACTGCTTTACAAATTTTACCCAAGAATGTAAAACAATACTTACTTTACATTTTCACTTTAAAGCAGCATAATAGGACCCATTCCAAACAAAATATTTTTATGCAAAAAATTTGCTGTGGGAGCTGACCTTGTTTTACAGTTTAGCACCTCTCTTTGGCATCTGTCTCATTAGAAGACAGCTCGATTCGTAATTTTTTCTGTTTTTAATCTGCTGCCGTATGCTGTTTCAGTTAAGTATTTGATGAAAACCCAGCTTCCCACAGACCTGTAGTCGGAAAAGGAAAAGTATCTTAGAAGCTCCCTGAAGGGGTTGTGAGTGCTTTGCTTTGATACCACACCAGAACTCAGCTGGTTTCGTAAGCATCAGTTGCCATGTGGAGTCTGAATCATGCCATGGCCTCTCTGTACTCCTGTTAGGTTGACATCTGTAACGTGACTGTCCTGCACTCTGGTTGGGTCTTCTAGTTTTGCATGATTTTGTAACATGATTGTTGTTGTTATGTACGGTCGAGTCGCTTAAGACTGTAGTGACCCTATGTACAAGGGCTCTGAATCCTGCCCTATCCTGTGCCAACCTTATTGTCTCAGACACACCGACCCCCATTACCCCAGACAATGACTCAATCTATCCCATCACGAGTCTTCCTCTCCTGTGCTATCCCTCCACCTTCCCAAGCATAATGTCCCTCTCTAAGGACTGGTCCCTCCTGGCAACATGCACAAAGTATGTCAGGCACAGCTTCAGAATCCTTGCCTCCAGGGAGCAACCTGGTTTCACCCTCTCTAGGACAAACCTGATTGTTTTCCTAGCAGTAGCACCATACATTTGGAAAATAATGCTTCACTGATTTATGCAGTTCTTCCAAACATTGGTGCATTTCTTTGTCCAATAGGACGGTGCATACAATGAATCTTACCATCTCACTCATCTGCGAAGTCAAGTCCCGGAGCATAGTCAAGCTCTGACGGAATATCTATTTCCCAGCTTCTGATTCTTGCTAGAAATTCCATCACCACCAGTAAATTCTGTGATGTTTTCCTTGAGATGGCAGGTTCATTCTTGAAAAGCGGCTTCCAGGAGCCCAAGTCTAAATAATCATAACTTTTCCGTTCTTTTATCTCCCAGGTGAAAGTGCTGTTCATACAAAAAAGTGGCCCATTCCATTTGCCCCTCACAGGCACACTGGTGCTTTCCTGTGGTGCTCGGGCGTCTACAGCACAGTTCCTGTGCCCGTCCGTTTCCTCACACAGAACACTGAAAACGTGTGCTTACGGGAGAGATCAAATACGATGATTTTTTTTTTCCTGGCAGAGTTTCATGAAATTTTAATTCATTTTTTTTTTAGTTAATTTTAATGAGAGTTTACAGAGACTTAGGGTTTCCATTCATTCATTGTTGCACTTTTCTCCCTGCCCACCCCTTCTCCCCCACCAATTCACTCTTCTCCTTAAAAAGTAAAGGAAAAATTCTTTCATTGTTATACAATCCCTCCCCCCAAGTCCACTCCACTGTGCAGCCTTCATTCTGGACTCCTGTCAGGACCATAATACCCAATCATATATCCCTTTTAAACAGTTCTCTCCCTCTTCAGTTTCAGTGCAGTGTACATCATTCATTCCCTATTTCTCTGTCTTCCCTCAACTCCAGTGTTAGTCCCGTTTTACAACAGTGGCCCTATGCAATATTTGTCCTTTTGTGACTGAGATATTTCACTCAGCATAATGTCCTCCAGGGACACCCATTTTGTATAATATTTCGTGAGTTCCTTGTTTTTCAGTGCAGCGTAGGATTCCATTGTGTGAATATACCACAGCTTCTCTATCCATTTGATTGTTGATGGAAATACCATGATTTTAACTGCTCCATTGGGAGAGTGTTCAGTGAGTCTGGTGTGTTTGTTTGCCTGCTATGTGCCCAGAGGGGCAGATGCCCTGCGCACTCATGTGGTTTGGTGCCACTGTCCCCAGTCTCCCGAGGCCCTAGCCGTTCTGTCCTCCACCGTGTTTGCACCATCAGTGTAAATGTCAGCATGGGGAAATGAGAGATGACCTCTCTGTGTTACTACAGAAGTCGTTTCCTTGCTGACCCCCTGAAAGAGTCTTAGGGGATTCCCAGGTCTCACAGGCAACTTTATGAAAATACCTATAAGTGTTTTACAACAGTGACAGGATTTCCTTATCTTGACCCAACAGTGGAAGTGACCAAACCACTTCACATTGCTTTCGACTCATGGTGACCCCATGCATTGCAGAGCAGAATTGCATGTTCCCCAGAGGATTTTCAGGGTTTGGAAGCAAAGCACTAGGCCTTGACTCCAGAACACCTCTGTGTGTGTGTGTGTGTGTGTGTGTGTGTGTGTGTGTGTGTGTGTGTGTCTGTGTGTTCGAACCACCAACTCTTGGGTCAGTAGGTGAGCACTCAACCTTGTGCACCACCCAGGACTCCTGGAAATGCCTGCTGAGTGGATAACAGTCCTGAGGTGAAATGTTAACTCTCGATACATCTGTAAATTTTAGACAATGATTCTGGGACCTCAGACCCCGACGTGGACAACGCCGCCAGGACCAACGGGAAAGGGAGTCCCAGTGAGCCACCACCTAGTCCCGTGCAGTTTGTGAACAACTCGGGCGCCGGCGACTCCAGCCGCTCCACACTCCAGAGGTACCCAGGCCCACACGTGATTTCACATTATGCGTCCCAGTCACCCAGAGCCCAATCTCAGTGGCACCATTACTTCCAAAATAGAGCCGGCAGCTGCACAGTCCCCACTCCAGCCCCAGCCTCTCCACAGTCTCTTTATGCCACCCCCTGAGTTCTGTCTCCGCACTCTTAGTAGTTAATGTAAAAATACTAACAGGAGATTATTAATTTTCCCTCCTCGCTTCCACTCTTCCCAGCCCTCCTACACACAAGTTTGCTATCCAGACTCAGCTTTACAACTGTGAGCTTTTGATTCAGAGAGTATGATTCCCTCCCTCCCATCCTGTCACAGCTCACAATTACCCTGTCTCGCTTCAGAAAAGTAAGTAGTGAGCCACACACCGCGCTCTGAGATTGCACAGCGGGTAGGCAGCAGAGCGAGCACAGCCAGCGGCCTCTGCCATTGGTGTTGATGCTGAAGCTGGAGGTGGGCTGGCCCCTCTGACTCCGTGCACTGAGGTGTGGCCCTTTCTCACAGTTACGGACTATTGATTATAAGGCAATGCTGATTTCCAGCATATAACCCCTGCCTTCTCCTGGTAAAACACAGGCCAGGTTCTGTTGGAGAAAGAATTGCTATCATCAATACCACGGCTATTATTTCTTTATAGCTCCTTTGGTGAAAGAACTCAAAATTGCATTCAGATAGGCGTCGGCCTCTGTTGAGGACACAATTTTCTATCAGAGATTTTCTTCTCCCTTGGTTAAACAAAATAGGCCCCTAGATAGCATATAGTTACAGTGTTTATTGGATTTAAATGCAGAAGGTGATTTGCCAGGATAGGATAAGGGGGTTTGTCCAATATTTGCCCAGGAAAGGAAACAGCTTTTCATTCTGTGTCACAGACCTCCCTACTCGACTTCGTATTCTTGACACCTGGTCGTCTTGTTTCTTCATGTTCTCACATTTTACATATCCGTAAATGTGGTGACCACTCTTAGAGATTTAATAACTTTAGAAACAGAACTATAAAGTCCCCATTTCCACCCCAGCCTTTCCTTTTTTGTAGCTACCAAATCAAGAAACCTCTCCGTCTCAGCATTTTAACTCGTAAAAACAAAGAACAGATAACTATTAGACAGTATAAGTATATGCAACATATTCAAATATTAGTGTTCCTTTCAATTTCATATAATACATACACATAAAACACCTTTTCCGTGTTTTACCTTCACTATTCCTGTCTTAACTTTATTAATCTAAAGGTCTGTGTTTGAATCCACCAGCTGCTCCGTAGGAAGCCATCTCCTCCCCTAAATGTGTACAGCCTTGGGAATCTGATAATGGAGTCACTGAGTTAAAATTCTCTTAACAGTGGCCATGGGGTTTTTAGTGGCACAGTGATCAAGTCCTTGGCTGTTAACCAAAAGTTCAATCCTACTAACAGCTCTGTAGGAAAAGACCTGGCAGTCAATTTCCATAAAGAATGCTGCCTACGAAATGCAGCAGAGTGGCTCTCTCGTGTCCCGTAAGGAGTTGGAATCAACTCAACGGTAGCAAATTTTTTTGTTTTTGTTTTATTTTATTATTCTTGTGTGTGTGCCATCACACCAGATCTGACTGGTACAGGAGGAGATATATTGTCTGTCCCTCCTTCTTCAGCAGAGCATCTGGTGGATTTGAACCATGCATCTCTGGGACTGCAGTGCAGCTTCCTGCCACTAGGCCAACAGAGCTCCCTGGTAGCAAGTTTTTTTATGAAGCTCGTTCTGTTTCTGTTTGCTCTGCTTTTTCATAAGCCCTAAAATTCCCCTGGGTTAGCTGCTCCCCTCCTCGTGTTGCCGAGCGCTGCCCTTGTTGCTGGAGGCAGCTTGTACAGTGTCCGTCCCCTCTGCCACGCTAATGGTCAGATCGGCATTCTCTGCAGGTGAGTTGGCCACGTGGCTTCCCCAGAGGGTCCAGTGCGATAGCTCAGGAATCGAGGGCAGAGCTGAGATGCGATCTATCCATTTCTTTCCCTTTTTCCTTCAAAGGGCATCATTGAGCGCTCATCTCCCTGTTGGGATGGAGTGCGGGTGACCTGTAAGCCACAGGCCCTGACTACTTTCCGCTGACCTACTTTTCCATTTGTAGCGTCATCAGTGGTGTTGGGGAGCTGGACCTAGACAAAGGGCCAGAGAAGAAAGCAGAGCCCAGCACCAAAGACAAACCTTATCCTGACTGCCCCTTCCTGCTGCTTGATGTGCGAGATAGAGACTCCTACCAACAGGGCCACATTGTTGGAGGTAAGAGAGAGAAGGCCTGGTCGGCTCTGTCCTGGAGTCCAGGAGGCTGCAAACACATCCTGTGACTGACAATTCAGGAAACCATGTGTTAGTTGGACCCTTTGGGGGTCTCTGACCTATAGCTTCAACTCTATCGTCTCTTGCGGTAAAGGGCCCATGCTAAACGTCGGAACAGCGACACTTCCTGTTTTGTTCATAGTGCACTTTCCTCTTCTTTCACAAAAGTATTTCAGTTTATGATTTAGCAGTTTTGAAAATGTGTTCGTTTAAATCTTCTACCTTTTAACACCTAGTTAGATCTTAAATTTGCTGGAAATTGGAGACAGGTTGTACTCATGGAGCTACAGCAGTCCTAAATCCTAAGGTTTTTCTTTTTTTCCCCCAGCTTACAGTTATCCCATTGCAACGCTGTCTAGAACAATGAACCCTTACTCCAATGACATTCTGGAATATGTATCCTTTGTTGGGTTCTGCATTTGACTGCCTTGAGGACGGTACAACTCACACTTAACATGAACCATACTCCTGATCAGAAAACTCTGTGACGGACCTTTGCTATTGATCAGCTTTGTATATTTTAGAATTTGGATCCTTGACTACTGCTAAGAATCCTGACTCTATTTAAAGCATACACTTCCAAACCAATGTGGCACTGGGTCAGAGAACATTATGTTAAAGGTGGCACTCTGTTGAGAGTTCGTCCCAAGACATTTTTTCCCCTAGAAAGCTTTCCCACTCCAAAATCTCTGTAGATGTTCATTGAAATGAAAAATAAACAAACTAAATTAAATAAAAAAAAGAAGTAAGCCTTTTCTCCTTTTATCAAAATTTTCTCTTAAAATTTGATATTTTTTTCTGCTTGCAAAGATCATACAAGTTGTTGTTGTTGTTATTGTTATGTGCCATCAAGTCACCTGCGACTCATTGCAATCCTATGTACAATAGCTCTGAACCTTTGCCCTAACCTGAGCCAATCTCGCTGCCTCCAACACACTTACCCCCATCACCCCAGTTATTCTTTCATCCCATCTCATCCGGGGTCTTCCTCTCCTGGGCTGTCCCTCTACTCTACGAAGGATGATGTCCTTCTCCAAGGGCTGTCCCTCTTGGCCACATGCCCAAACTATGTGAGATGAGCTTCAAAATCCTGGCTTCCAAGGAAGAACTTAGTTCCACCCTTGCCAAGACAGACTTGTTTGTTCTCCTGACAGTCCATGGCATGTTCAATACTCTTCCAGCACCACAACTCAAAGGCATAGATAGAAAATAATTTAAATATTAAAAAAATATATTTGAAGGGGAATTTGACACTCCATAGATAAGCATTGAGCTGCTATCTGAAAGGCTGATGGTTTGAACCCACCACGTGCTCTACAGGAGAAAGTTGAGACCATCTGCTTCTGTAAAGATGGCGGCCTTGGAAACGCAGGCTTGCCATGTGCTAGAACTAACTTGACAGCAGTGGGTCTGGTGTTTGGGTTTTTCAAGCTCATAATGATAAAAAAGCTAAAGTGTGTGAAACCTCAGCATTAGGGCTGCCTTGGACCAACGTGACACTAGTTTAGAAAGATAAGAACACCAGCTTGGAAGCCAGTGTGGTTGCCGAGACAGGAACAGTGTTCTGAGACAGTGTGGTTCCCGTGGCCCCTGGTCCAAGGTGGCAAGCTGTCATCTTCCATGCCCTGAACTCAGCCTGTTGCCCCCCGGGGTTTCTGTAGTCCAGGGGCATTAGCTCAGTGCTGTGAACCTTAACCCCTCTGACTCAGAAAAACGCCCATGGCAAGATCATTATTCTTTACGACGATGATGAGAGGCTGGCCAGCCAGGCGGCCACCACCATGTGTGAGAGAGGCTTCGAGAATCTCTTCATGCTTTCTGGAGGTGAGCACCTTTGGTTCTTTTGGGGATATTACAGATGTGCAGACTCCCAGTCCGCCAGTCTATCCTTTCTTCTGTCAGTGCTCTGGAAAGAGAGGAACATGTGCACTGAGCAGGTCAGAAGTCCAGCAAGATGTGCAGTCAGTCGGTCCTTGTTTAATTCCTGAAAGAGGGACATTGCCTTAGGGCTTCAGAAGGAAACCGTAGCCTGGGAAACTTGAGGAGAAGGACGTTGAGCATTTGCAGATTTCCAAGCTAACGAGTCACATTTTTCTGGCACTTACTAATTAATGGTGAAGCAGTTGTCCAAGTGTTGAGTCTTATATATTATGTTGACGTCTACTTGACCACAGAGCTTAGACAAAGTACAGGGTTCTTTTCTGATTGTGATAGGCTCAGCCCTCCTATATTAATGTTGTTTTTTTTTCTGATGATCTACACCTAGGTCTAAAAGTCTTAGCTCAGAAATTTCCAGAAGGACTGATCACTGGTTCTCTGCCAGCATCCTGCCAGCCAGTTCTTCCCCCGGGTTCTGCTCGGAAGAGATCCAGCCCCAAAGTGCCACCTCCACCCGCTGAGAATAAATGGAGATTTACCTCAGAAGATTTAAAAAAGATAGAATATTACCTGGAAGAACAGGGTCCTACAGAAAATCCTGGTAAGATATTTTGACCTTCAGAGATAATGGTTTCTGTGCAGCTTGAGATTTTCACCATTGAACACTACCTCATCCCAGGAAAAGCCTAATCTGTTCAGATTTGTGTGTGTGCGTTTGTCTCTGTGTGTCTGTGTATCTGTACATGTGCTTTCCAGGTGCTGTGGGAGGGTATGCAGGTTTGAGGTGATCACAGACAGTGCAAGATTTAGGCATTGAGCATAGATCCAAAAAGGGAAAATATTTTCTCAGTCAAATAAAGTACTTCTCCCAGACTCAGGTGAGATGTTAAACATAAGAGACCTTAATTCCTTCTGGAACAGTGTCCATTTCTATCTGCTGCTTCTGAGCACATTTAAGCCACTTCAGAACACCCTAGGAATTTGTCTTCACACCCAAATGTACAAATTCCTCCTCGCCTTCCTCAGACCTCGCTCATTATATCTCTACAGGGGGAAGGAAGGACAGATGAGGTTAGGTGGAGAGCATGGGAATAAAGAATGGACATGATCTGGGTTTCCTCCTGCCCCTGCCCTACACCCACCTTGGAGGAGGTGGAGGGGTGGATGGTCACCCTTAGCTCAAAGTAGATGCTGAATAGACTTCATTAGCCTAAAAGTGTACTTGGCAGATGGTTCTTGGAACATCCCTGCAGCTCTGCCCCCTGCTCTCTCGCTCCTTCAGGCCGGCTGAGCCAAGCCAACTCCACTGGAAGAGACTCCAAGGTTCCCGCTGGCACCCCGAATCCCCGTGCCCTCAGCAGCAGCGCCCCGCAAGGCAAGCCGTGGAAGTAAAGACGCCATCTCTCCTAGTCAACTAAACGTTTCCCTCCTTTTGGAACCTCTGAGCTCTTCCTAAGTCGGGAAAGCTGCTCAGAGGAAGGACCACGACTGAGTGCTAGACCCTATCCCCGCCTCCACTGAAGGACCTTGACAGGTGACCCCCAGACCCGGAGGCCTGACAGGCTCCAGCCCCTTCCCTGTTGTTTACAGAATATTTATGTCTTTGAAACGGAGTAGGACCAAAAAAGAAAGAAAAAAAAAGAGTCTACATTTTTTAGGCTTTTCTTTGGTGTAATACGGTCCAGCATGTCTGGTCTGGACCTGATGTTTTGTAAATACGTCAGTCACATCTGCTGGCATGTTCTTCCCAGCCCTCTGCTCCCCAACACCCCTCTGGTTTCACAAAGGATTCTCCAGACAACAGTCACGGCAGCCAGAGAAGTGGTCCCAGCACCTCAGGCAGACGTGCAGTCCATCCTGGGCGGACAAACACCCCAGGAGCGCCCCACCCTCAGAATCTGTCTTCCTAGCACGTCCTGAAAGCTCTGTCAGTGCCTGTGAACACGGCTCAGTTTTCAATTTGTAGAAGAACTCTTACACATCCTGAACCTTTCTCTTCACTAGATCTACCCATCTCACCCCCGTCAACCATGGTGCTGGTATACTGGCCGCCAGAGCTCAGGGGTGGGACGGTCCCTGAAGGAACACTCTGGCTGTCTTACCAGGGCTCAGCCCCTGAATGGCCCTCACTGTGACAGGTTGATCAGTTTTCAGGCCCCACTTCGCAGTGTGGGTGAATCCCCCCTAATTGTGTAGAAAACCGGAGCCACTTGAAAACAGCAGCTGCAATTGTGGGCTCGCTAGGTGAGGAGGGCCCCACTTCTAAGAGCCAACAGCCCGAAAGCCCTTGCTTAAAAACACAGTATTAGGCTGATGGAGTAATTAGTGCAATTTTCTGCTTACTTTTCATTCTCCTGACTGAGCTGTGATTAGGCTCAGCCTTTATAGATTCTGGTTTGGGCCGGAATTTTGAATCAGCATTAATTGAATTGCTGGATGGCTGACGTTTTATTTCATTTAATTGGAAGAACAAAAGACCACAGGTAAAGATGAGAAACTAAAAAATCAGAAGGAAAAAAGGAAAGGGCCTTGTTAATTTTTATGGTCTGTGATCTGGAGCCGTGATAAGGGACAGGGAATAAATTGTGCTCTTTGTCATGGCAACCGGCTTCTGAAAAGCCACCTGAAAATTGCTGTCCTTAGGTGGTTACTGCTGCTGGGTAAGATTTGCCTTAATGGTACTATTTTCTCTCCACTGGGGGAAAAAAATGGCCACAGTATTTCTAGGGGAGGGGGAACTTTTTGAGGGGAGCTGTGTTTGTTAGAGAGATGAAGGCAATAAATATAGAGACATATGGATAAATGACATTCAGGTTCAGCCTTACTCGCTTTTAGGGTGTATTTCTTCTCCTCCTTTACTTGATTTCCAAAGTGCAACATTTTCCGATGCTTTGGAAATCACACGAACCAGGGACATTGTTCAGATGTCAGGCCGGGCCCAATTTTCCACAAAATTCGAGAACCTTGTATAAAATCCAGCCAATGTACACATAGCTTTAATGAGGAGCCTGTCATGTTTCCCCATAAATTTATTGCCTGAGAACTTAGTTCAGCCTTTTACTAATGCCAAAACGTTCTGGCTTTCTATTTTCTTTATAATATAGATAGAAAAATGCAAACATTTCCACACACAGTTTTCCCCTCAACACAGACACAATTTCTCAGTCATCTTGGACACATAGACATTTTTAAGAAAAACATCCACCCCCCACCCTCAGTAACAGAATTCTGGTTTAAGCCATTTTAAATTGACTAATCAGGATTTTAGACTTGCCTGCCCAGCTTTGATTTGAAAGTAGACGGTGGTTCCTCCCCAGTCCTAGATTGCATCTCTAAACACTAGAACATTAGAATGGACAGTATCTTTGTGGAATGTTCATTTAGCCAAACCTGCTAGCATTGTTCCTCCTTCCCCTGAGACTTGGAGGAGGTCGGGGATATGTATGTGTGTTTCTCTGTAGCACTTTGCCACGTCTGTAATTATTTAAAGAGTCACCCCACAAAAAGCCTGCCCCAAGCCTGAACTTGGTGTGTTCTGTGTGGCTAGCAGACGTTTTATACTAGCTTGAGGTATTATATTGCTTTTGAGGTTCGATTTTTCCAGTTCCTTCAGTAGATGAATTGACATGTATTATTTAACTCATCAACGGTACTTTGTGCACTTACGAATGTTGACGATTAAAGTACACAGTTATTAACGAGGTGTTTGCTGTCGGTAACACTGAAATCTGCCAATTTCTCTCTTCCTCTCTGTTGAGATGATTTGGGGGAGCCACCCGAGGCTGACGTGATTTGAAAGAAGCTTCTCTTTCTTGCTACCCCTCTCAGCTAAGGACATGCTCTTTCTGTAAGTGGATGAGGAATTAATTTCAGGCGAGGAGCGGGACTGCAGCTCTCAGAGGCCGGGATTCTCTTTGTGCTCAGGCAGGACCACCGGCCACCTTAAGCAGGTTGCACCGTAGTTCTCTGCTCCGTGTTTTGAGGTCTGCAAGCAGCCCCTGCCTGGGAACACGTGACCCCGGGGTGGATGGAGCTTTGTCGCTGCACAGCTCAGCGTAATAACCAATAAGTTAAAAGCCTGGAAGGGGTATGTATTGAAGGGTGGGAGGGAGGAAGAAAGGAATAGAGGGAGACGGGGTGAAGAAGAGAAAAGCAAAGAGGAAAAAGGAGGGAAGGAAGGAACAGGGTCTTAGTCATTCCAAAACAAGAACACGCTGGTGTGCAGTAATGCCAGATTTAATTATTAAACGGTAAAATGATTCCAATAACCTACAAAGGACCTTAATTTTTACCTTTAGGGTTTTTTTAAAAAGGAAAAGGGTAGAGGGAGAAGTTGCAAAGCCAGCTGTCTTTCTGGGCTTGTTACAAGTCAAAATTAAGAGGGAACAAATAAATAATGCTCTTTAGTTTCTCAGGGATTTCTTTCCCCGTGGTACTCTTTAGATGCTTCAGAAATGCTCAGGACTTTCAGCTGTTCCCCAAGAACACAGAACAAAGGGAGGACCTCCTTTTCCTGAGGTCCCTTGTGGAAGCAGAGTCCTAGGCGGGGAGAAATATGTTGGTAATTTGTCTCATGTTGGTCTCTCTTGCGCATCCTCTGACTTTGTTAAGGGGGGAGGTCTGTCCACCAGATCATCCAAATCTGCGTGGCTCTTCCTGCCCAACACTGGAGACGGTACTTAACCTGTCCTGTCCCCAGTTCCAAAATGTTCCCAGTGTCTTCAGTGTGTGTTTCCCCACAGTTCTTTTTGTGATGTAACCCCCATAACTACACTCTTCCCCTCCAAGAAACATCAGAACATGGATTGCAATTCATCGTTTTAATTATGTGGGCATGTTGAGTGCATACGGGCCATTCAATTAATTTTTTAATTAGCAAATCTGTTTCTCATATGAAAGCAACGAACGAGACATGCTTTCAGAGTGGTCAGGATACATTCAAGCAGTGGCACTGTCCTTGAATTGTCATCACTCTCGCAATGATAATTATCGTACCCTCCTTAAATGGGTGCCTAGGTCACCATGGCCTTAACTATGTAATCAAAAACAGAAAGCAGCTCTGAATCCTGACGGAGCAGGATGCGACACGTGATGTGACATGCATTTACCAAACTGCCCTTGTCACCAGCACCGCCCCACAGAAGCCTCGCTCTTCCCTCCCCGTGCTGAAACTCTTGGTTTTAGTGCAAAGAAAGTGTTAGGTCCTGCAGCACCAGGTAAAATGTAAAGCCAACAGAGGTCATTTATTATGTGCTGCTGGCTGGCCAGCGGACCACATTTCTTGGAGGATGTAAACGCATCTCCAATTTGGAATCATTTTGGCTGGCAGCTCCCGGGAGGTGACTCTCAGAGCCTGTTCCAGGGGCCTTTGCTACGTGTTTGTGTGTTTGTTCGGGAGGGAACGAGTTGAACCTGGGACATTTACTCATTGAAGTCCAGGATGGGAGGCTCATTGTCAGCCACCACTCCCGCCAGCCTCTCTGAGGATCTGGAAAGCTTCTTATCCTTTGTCCTCTACTTGTGTGGGAGGGAGAAGGCATTCAGGAACCTGAGAGCTTGGGGTTCCCCTCAGCAGTAGGTGCCCCAGAGCTGATAAGGCCTTCTCATCAGCCACGTATCTGCAGGGCATGCAGCGGGTGCTGCTTCCAGAGTTCAGCACCTACAGGCTCGACTCTTCCCTCTGAAATGAGGTTACTTTTCTCTATCAAATCTGGATTTCCAGGCAGCCCCCACCAGCAGACATTTACGGAACAGTGTTTACCGTGGGCTGGGCAGTGTTTTAGATGTTTTCATGTGTGTCTTGGCTTTCACACAGCTATCCTGTGAGGTGGGCACCCTGCATTTTGAGATAAGGCAAGTGAGACTGGGTTAGAAGTTCAGCCACTCGCCCTAAGCCACCAGGAGCTGGTCTTTGACCCTCACTCTGCAGTACCCCCACCTGACCAACAAAATGTCTCTCTCTTGGACACTGGCTCCCCTTCCCAGCTAGCCTCCTAGGCCAGCATAAAAGGCAATTGGAAACGCAGCGACATTTCTGTTTTCTGTGTCCAGTGTCTGACCTGAAATGTGCTCCAGGATTTTGAGGTTCATTCTGTTTGCCAGTGGACACCCAGTGAGGTATAACTTAAGGAATGAGAGTTACAAACTTTTAATTAGAGTGTAGGGGGAGGGAGAAAGCAGACTGAACAAGGCGTTCAATAAACCATATTGATATGATTTGTGTCTGATGTCTTATTTCCTGTATGGTGGTGTTTCTGATTTACACTGAAACATAAATTGTGTGAGTTGGCCGGGTTTCACGGGAGGAAACGGAGGCAGACATCTGCACCTCACTCCACGTCCATGGAGCCCGGATTCCATCACAAGTCACTGAGAGATGGAGCCGAGCACCGTGGCTGTGGTTTAGCAAAAGATTTTTTTCCTTTTCTCCTCTGCATTGGGCAGTCGGCACTTGGCAGCCTCAGTCTCTGGGGTTGTTAGATGACGCTCACATTTAAGTTGCCAAATTAATGCAGATCCTCAGCTCTGGGAGAATTCATTACCCTTTGACAGGGTTTCGGAAATGACAGTGTTCTGCTTCTTTTGGAGGCTCCCTTGATCTGGCCAATTTGAACGCTGTCCTTGATCATGTCCATGTTCACTAAGCAGCAGCCGGCCTAGATATGCTCACAGGATGCTGTTTCTCCAGTCCCGAGACTGAGAAGCCTCAGGCGGCTTCAGGATGAAAAGTGGCCCTGTGCTCGACCAGGTACCTGTGAGATCAGACCTGGATTACATGCAGTGACGTTCAGTTTCCGCTTCTCACCAACGCCAAGCAAAGCTGGATACACACACATCTAAATGTTAATTCAGGAGACCATCCAAAGGGCTCGCTTACACTATCCACGGCCCACAGGCCACACTGAAAATGATACCATGGAATGAGCTAGAAGAAATGTTAAGTTAGCAGACTTTAGGAAGAAATCAGAACGAGAGAAAGCTTAATGCAGCGTTATTAAAGGGGGGAAATAGGGGAGCTCCCGGGTGAGGTTCCTCATGCTGGGGATGCAGAATGGGGAAGTCACACTGTGAACTTTTTGGGGAGGGTTTTTGTTACAGTCTTCAGGGAGGGACATTCTGCTCTTGAGTTACAATCCACCTGCTGGTTCAGCCAGGCAGGCAAGGCTGTTTGCTCTTCTTAGCAGCAGCAGGCAAGGCCGTCAGAGTTTGAATTCTGAATTCTCCTCTTTGGCCCCCTTTGTCCAGACTTAACATAAAATATGAGTTCATTTAAAAACAAAGGGGTTTCTCCCCCACCCCAAGGTGTCAGTTTATAGGTGTGTGCAAACCCAATCAGTTCCCAAGGTTGCCTAGAAGTGGACAGGAAAAGAAGTGCCTCCCAGGATTTTCTCAGAATGACAACTCACAGCTCAGTGTGAGGTCTGAAGTGCAGCTGCTCCCAGCTCTCTTCCAAGTGCTGGTTCTTCTGAGGATGAAACACAGCATTCTTCAGGAGGAGATGGAGAGAGAGGATGCTTACAGAAGAAATGCGTCCAGGCATCCTGCAACACTGAATCTGGACCCCGATGAGGATGGCCAGGTTGATGGCTTATGTGTAAGCCTACACTTACACACAGGTAATCTGGTGTCTTTGAAAGAGCTTTCTTGAGTTTGTTCAGATTATAAAAGTCGTGGGGGGGGCACGGAGAAAAGTGCAATAATGGATGAATGGAAATCCAAAAGCTTTAAATTTTCATTAAAATTCATAATTTTAAAAAGTTGTTAGGTGCCATTGAGTCGTGTACAGCTCATAGCAACCCTATCAATAGCAGATCTGAACCCTGTCCTCTCCTGTGCTGTCCTCACAATCCCTGACCCACTCGAGCCCATTGCTGCTGTCTCTGTGTCAGTCCATCTGGTTGAGGGTCTTCCTCTCTCACTGACCCTCTACCTTTCCAGGCATAATGTCCCTTTCTAAGAAATAGCTTCTCCTACAACATGCCCAAAGTATGTGAGACGAAGTTTAATATCTTTGCCTCCAAGGAGCACTCTGGCAGCGCTTTGCAGTCCGTGGAATACTCAGTACTTTTCTCCACCACCACAGCTCAGGGGCATTGATTTCATTGTCCAGGTCTCAGGTGCATAACAGGTGTCTGAAAAGATCATATTCTGAATCAGGTGCCCCTTAGCATTAAGACAGACTAGGGAGCAAGATTGGCCATCTACTTCTGAAATCACAGGGGTCTGAAAACCCTATTAACAACAGAGAAACATGGGAAACTAGAGGCCTAGAAGCAGATTATAAAAGTAACATGGGATTATTTTTAGAAAAAATGCAGCAGAATATAAAGAACACCACCAGTCTAGCCATACCCAAACCCAACCCGGTGCCATTGAGTCGGCTTGAGTCCATAATGACCCGACAGGATGAAGGGGGACTGGCCCACAGGGTCCACAAGGATTACAACTTTGTGGGAGCCAACGGCCTCATCTTAGTCCTGTTAAACACATCATGGGCTCCAACTGCTGACCTTTCAGTAGCCAAGTACTTTAAACACTATACCACCAGGGCTCTTTCATATGAGAGTAACCACTGTTCTTCCCCCCCCCCTTTATGGTTATATTTATTTTTTTTTCATTTCTCTTTTTTTATTAATTTTAGTGAACATTTACAGAGATTTTGGATTTCCATTCATTCATTGCTGCACTTCTGTCCCTGCCCAGCCCTCCCCCTCCCCCCACCCCAGTTTGCTCCTCTCTTTTAAAAGAAATACTCCCTCCCTGGTACACAATCCCCCCGCACCCATCCCACCGCCCCAAGTACATTCCACTATGCAACCTTAATTGTGGACTCTTGTAATAACCATAATACTCTCTCCCTCATCTGTTTCAGTGCAGTATACACAATTTATCCAGTTTTTCTCCATCTTACCACAACCCTGATATCAGTCCCATTTTACAGCAGTGGCACCATGCAATATTTGTCTCTTTGCAGCTGAGATATTTCACTCAGCATAATGTCCTCCAGGCTCACCCATTTTGAATAATATTGCATGAGTTCCTTTTTTTCAATGCAGTGTAGTATTCCATTGTGTGAATATACCACAGCTTCTCTATCCATTCGTTTGTTGATGGGCACCTGGGGGGTTTCCAACTCCTTGCTATTGTGAACAGAGCTGCGATAAACATGGGTGTGATATATCTGCTTGGATGTCAGTTATGGGCTCTTTGGGATATATTCCCAGTACTCACTGTTCTTAATTGGAATATCACCTTCCAATGTGTGTGTGTGCGCTCTCTTGCCCTAAACAAACAAGCAAACAAATCACACTTGATGTACTATTTTATAGCCAGCTTTTTAGCTCTGGTGGCCTAGTGGCAAGAAGCTGTGCTGCAATCCCAAAGGCAGGTGGTTCAAGGCCACCAGCCACTGCAGGAAAAGGATGGGCAGTCTCCTCCTGTGTGATTAACTGCCTCTGAAAACACACCAGAGGATCAGCTATGGGTCAGTTCCAACTCAACAGCAAACAACAATTACTCTCTATGTGTAATACATATATCATAAAATCCAACCATGTAAGCATACAATTAAGTGACTTGTAATAAATGTGCAAAGTTATGCAGCTAGCCTCATGGTCCCACTTCAGGCCATTCCTATTATAAGCCAGCTTCTTCCACTTAATAGTACTGTTTTCCATATCAACACAGACTTTAATAACATCATGATACCACACTGTGTGAAAGTCAATTTATTTTAGCCACGTCTATATTGATATTTAAGAAACCCTGCTGGCACAGTGTGTAACATGTCAGGCTGCTAACCCGGGGTCAATCCACTAGACACTCCATGGAGGAAAGAAAGGCTGTCCCCCTCCCATAAAGATTCTCAGCCTTGGACACATGCTCTGGGGAGTGGGCAGTCACCCCGAGTTGGAATCCACTCAGCAGTTTTCCTGTGTTTATCTATACTGATAATTTAGATTCTTTTCCTTGTTTTAGTATTACAATCTTGTACATATGGACTTTTGAACTTGTCCAAATATTTCTACCAAATTCTTGCTAGAAGATTCTCAGAGTCAACGAGGCAATGCATTTAAAATGTTCATTAATGTTACCAGGTCAGCCTTCAGAGAAGAATATTTATCCTTTTCCTTGATAACCTGTGCCATCAGCCCATTTAGTCTTTGCCAGTCTGATGGGAGAAAAAGGACACTTTTGTTTTTCTTTAACATAGAAGAAATCACTTGGAAGGTCAGTCCTTTTTCATGTATGCTGGGTTCTTGTGTTCTTTTTTTGTTATATGAGTCCTTTTTCAAACCCCCTTTATTTATAACAACGAGGCCTGGTGGTGTCGTGGTCGAAATGCTTGGCCACTAATATAAAAGTTGCCATTTAAATCTGCCAGCCACTCTGTGGGAGGAGTAGGAAGCCTTCTACTTCTATAAAGATTTACAGCCTCAGAAACCTGCTCCTACAACCATGAGAATCACTACAAGTCAGAAATGATGGAGTTAGTTGGGCTTGGCTTTATTTTTAACTCTTCAAAGTTATGAATAGCTTTTTCCAAAGAATGCAGTATTGTCCAAAGTTACTGTTTTGAAATGAGCTTAATGTTTTTATTTCTAATTTTTAAAATGTGTTCCCCATAAATGAGTGACAGTATATTGCTACAAATAAAAATGGCAAGCCCTTCCCACAGTTAAAAATGTCAAAAGAATAATGAACGTATTAGCAACTTCCACGTTTGCATTTAATGAGCATTTACTAAATGCCTGCCGTGAGGCACGAGTTCTGGTGGCCGAATGGGTAAGGAATTGTGCTTCCAACCCAGGGTAGGCAGTTTGAATCCACCAACTGCTCCTCAGGAGAAAGATGAGAAATCTCCACTAGTGCGAGCTTCATAGCCTCTGAAGACCCACTGAGGTATCTGCCACAGCCCACAACAGTCGCTCTGATTGTGACCCCTTTTTTTTAACTTCCAAAATCTTATCTCTGGAAATTCTTGCATGAAGATTTCCAGCAAGTCTACAATATACAGACTACAAAATTTGTGAATTCACTTGGGAAAGTAGAGAGCACGAATGTCTATCAGGTGTTTATATGTCAAGGAGCCCTGGTTGTGCAAATGATTAAGCTCTTGGTTGCCAAGCGGAAGGCTGATGGGCTCCAAGAAAGACAGACCTGGTAGACCTGGTGATCTGTTCAAAGATTCCAGCTGGGAAACCCAAGAAAGCCGAGCCCAAGTCACAGGAGGTCACCAGAGTCAGAAGCCATGCATCAGCACCCAATCCCAACAGCCTTTGCCTAGGGCAGTCAGTCTCGGAGGCTGGGTGTTCACACTGTGGTCATTGCTATTATGGAGCTGTTTTCTTTTTACTCCTAATGAACAATTCTAAGATTGACACAATCGAGTTTTGGAAAATGATGTGTTTTCCTTACTAGCTTACTTTCTTCTTTTATTAAAAAACAACAACAAAATGGAGTGATCCACTCCCTTCCAGCCCTAACTGGGCAGTTAAAATGGGTTTCTCCACTGCCATCCCTGGTTACATAGATTTTGTGTTTCATGATTTTCAAAATAAAGACATGTGGAGTGCTTGAAAATCATCAGATCATCTTTCAACAGCTAAAGGTCAAAACAACAGTCTAGCTTTTCTCATAAATGGAATATGTCACTCCGGTTGCCTCTTGGACAAGAATGGTTTGAACTGTGAGGTTTATAGCGTGGGTTTATTTTTTAATAATAAAGTCATCCCAGGACCACTGTGGGGAAAAGGAGGCATTGTTGGTGTAGCTGTACTAACAGGCACAAAACCCTTGTACTTTTTGTAAAATATCTTTTTATCTTGTGTTGAATATCGGGTTCTTATCTGTTAATTGATTATTGGTAAGACATTTGGTCAACAGCAGGCTATCAGTTACTAGGTGCTCAGGGAGTCATAAGTTATACATGAATTTCCAACAGCCCCAAGTCCTCACATTCATTGTTCAAGGGCCAAACATATATGTATGTTTGGCATCATTCTTTAAATGTTTGTAGCAAAAATAGGCGAGCTCTGGTGGCCTAGTGGCAAGAAGCTGCACTGCAATCCCAGAGGTACACGGTTCAAATCCACCAGATGTTCTGCTGAAGAAGGAGGAACAGTCACCTCCTGTACCAGTCAGATCCGATTTGACGGTACACACATTAAAAAAATAATAATAATAATAATAAAAATGTTTGTAGCAAAAATAATACTGAAAGACAACTTAGGGATGTTTTAGGCAGGAAAGACCAGTCAATGGAGCTGAAGACGTTAGGAGGGCTGGCCAGACAGGCACAGTGAGAGGTGGGTTTATCCCCAGCCCCTCTGGGCAGCTAACAATTCAGCCTAGTTCCCCAGTGATGCCCGTAGGAGCTGCTTCATCCCACAGTCACATATTGAAAAGACTGAGAAGAAGCTAAAGGTGGATATTAGATTGCAAAAATGTTGAGATCTGCTGTGTACTGGGGTGCTGGTCATTGGGTCTCGTGTCACAGCCATCAGAGTCACCAAAGTGAAGGAGGGTGTCAGACTCTAGGGGGAGTAGACGATGCTGAGGTTGGAGAGCCTGGCACTGAGAGACTGTGGGAATGCGGAGGAGAGGTGGTGAGTGGGGACAGGATCGGTGACCAAGACAATGTCCAGGGGATGTCAAAGGGACACAGTGAATGAAAAGTCAACTACTTCCACCCCGAAAGGCTAAGTCCCCATTATCCACTGTTACCAGTCATGTCCTGGGATTGGCTTTTGTCTTTGACCTTCAGTAAATTACTTAATTAAACCCAACTCTTCTGATTTCATTCTAGAGTAGAAGACCATATTTTGCCTTATAGACATTTTTTCATTTGGCTGAAATATCTACTTTGGACAGACTTAGTATATGTCATAGGCTTCATTACTGATTTTATAGATGAGTGGATGCAACTAGCTAGACTATGGTGTGAGCTGAATTCCTCGTCACCATGCAGTGTCCACCATTCAGTTAGTAGCTGCTAAGTTATGAGCACATCACCCCACTGAGGAACTGTCCTCTGGGTGATGTCATTAGTGCAGACACCATTTAGAAACAACATCAGAGGATCTTGAGAGAGAGGGGGATTTAGGGACCATCTCATCACGCCACTCACGCATCTCCAGCCGGACTGCAGGACCTCAACCACTTCTGCCCCAGCTGGAAAAGTCCCACACGCCACCTGTGTCTCACATGCAAACTCAAGGTTCGATTCTGTTCTGTGTACACTCGGATTTTATTTGGTTTCCTGGGCGGGGGCAGAGAGGAGGTGGGGGGGTCAGCTCATGGGTCAGCTCAGTACAGGTTGTTCTGAGTGTGCTCCATGATGACCTGAAGGGCCAGCCAGGTCTCAGTGGCGGTGGGGACGATCTGTGAGGCTGGCAGCAGGAAGCCGTAGAAGCCAGTGTCCCGCAGCTCAAAGGTGAAGGCGTACTTGATGCCCTGCTCATAGGCCCAGTCAATGGTGCCTCCACTGGCTCGGTCTGGGGCAAGACAAGGGCAGGGAGGAATGTGTGTCAGCCCACTTAGGGAATGTTCCCAAAGGCTTCTAGCTATCTACTGATGACCTCCCAAGAAACTCCTACTGGAGTATCTAAGCCAAGAGGTACGAACAAGCTGACCAACAATGACCCCCTTCCCATTACGGGATGCCAGAAAGTCTCTTGCTTGTCCACCAGCCATTTTCATTAAGGGTCTGATTGAACCAGGCTTGGTTCCACTGTGGTTTGGGTCTTCAGGGGAAAGGGCAAACAAAAGCCTGTTCAGTAGCCAAAGGCTGGAAGCAACCCAGATGCTCAGAGCCCAGCAGACGAATGGAAACACATGATGACATCTATCCAGACATGGAGCGTTCCTTCACCACAGAGAGAACGGAAGTCCTGACCTACCACAAGGATGAGCCTTGAAAACGTCCTGCTGATTGTAAGAAGTCAGACACAAAAGGACAGATAAGAAATTTCTAGAAGAGGCAAATGCATGGAGACGGAAAGTAGATTAATGGTTGCCAAGGGCTGGGGAAAGAGGGAATGGGAGAATCATTGCCTTTAAAAATAAATGAAAAAAATTTTTTTGAAGTCTTCTCTTTAGGGATCTCTGGTGGCCTAGTGGCAAGAAGCTGCACTGCAATCCCAGAGGTGTGTGGTTCAAATCCACCAGATGCTCTGCTGGAGAAAGAGGGGCAATCTCCTCCTGTACCAGTCAAATCCCATTTGATGGTACACACACAAAAATTAAAAATAGATAAATAAATAAAATTTTTTAAAATGCAAAAAGTCTTCTCTTTGTTTAGGAATTGAGTAAGGCGAGGGAGGGCGGGAATCAGGGTTTAACTTGAAGCATGGAATGTTTCATGGAACTTATTGACTCAACAAGACAAAACATTTCCAGGGCAGGCCCAGGGCCCAGAAGCAAGACCATCCTTGGGTAAGATGACTCCCTGTCTCCACATTTGAGCCTGAGGGTCAAAAGGTATGTGAGGGACGTGTAGAGTCACCTCCACTCTGTTCCTGGGACCCTGACTTCTCCCTTCCAGCCGTCTCACCTATCTGTTGACATACTGCTTCCCATGCCAAGCTCCCTCCACACCTGGCCCCTGACCACAGCCCTGCCCTCCCTCACTGCAGCCCCAGCCAGCTCCTTGCTGTTCCTGCGGCGTCCCTGACACTCTGCCTACTGCCCTGCCTGCCTTCACTCCTAGAACTCATGCCCAACAAGGGCCTCAGCCCTTCACTCCTAGAACTCAATTCTTGTCTCCTGGAACCACCTAACGTACCCTCCGCTTCCCATCCGTCACCCTCCACCCCCTGGTCAGAGCCAAGTCTCATGGCCTCAGTTATTTCACACCCAGCTACATCCCAAGTGTGCAAGAAGGGATCTTGGGGCCCTGGGGGCTCCCAACACAGTGGCTAATCACTTTCACATAGTACTCCTCCTTCCGGGCACTGCATTTCTATGCTGGAAGTGTATTCTTTAAATATGACAGGTGAGTGGACATGACAGAGCATTAGACCACGGGCTCAAAAGTCGGTGGTTGGAAGCCACCCACAGGCACCTTGGAAGACAGGCCTGGGAATCTGCTTTCAAAAGGTCACCGGTTTGAAAACCCTACAAAGCGGTTCTCCTCTGCACACGTGCATCCTGCATCAGGACCATCTCAGCATCAGCGCTGATGGGCACTTGAGGAGGAGGATTTCTATGTTGCATTCCCAGGTTCTAGACAAATCTCAGCAGAACTACCCACCCCCTCCGTGTGTGACGCTGGACTTAACCCCCTAAAAAGGGAGAAGAATTTTCAGAGGCACTCACGGTAATTGAGTGAAAAATCAAGAAAAATGTCCTGCTTGGGCTTCCAAACCCCAGAGCCATGGTCAGGGGGCCCTTCTCACCCACACTCACAGAGAAAGCTAGTTCAAGTTCCTCCCAAGGTCAGCAGCAGAGACAACACAGCCACTTACAAATTGTGCTGATGATGCTGCCGTACTTGTACTTGGTCCCGTAGAGAGAAGACAGGGCGGTCACTGCAGCCTTGGCCAGCTGATGCTGCAAACACCAAGCAAAGGCTCTTGTCGTACCCAGACACATCATCAGGGACTGGCTACCAGCACAGTGTCCCACAGCATGTGCCATGCAGATGAGGGCCCAGTCGATCACCCTCCAGTGCCCACCACCTGCTGCTCCTGCAGTGTCTGCCCAGCACTTCCTTTTCTGTGGCCACACTGGCCGGAGCCCGACCCCCACCCTCACCTGCAGCTCCAAAGGACAGTGCTCTCTGTTCAGAGCTGAACCCAGCCCCTTGGCAGCAGGACTCGACCACTCTGAGCCTGTTTCCCAGGCCACAAGGGTTCCTTGGGAGGAGGTGAGCGTCCTGCACCTGTGCCTGAAGCAGGCCTGGTGGGAGAAGCCTATTCCGGCCAAGGCCGCCATGGCAGCCAGGTCAGTGCTGGGCAGCACGTACCAGCTCACTCTGGTCGCGGGCTGGATCTGTCTTGTAGCCGAAGGGGTAGAGGAGAAGCTGGGAGTAGCTGTGGATGGAGACGAAGGCTTTGATGTTCCCATGGGCCTTCACGAAATCCACAATGGACTTGACCTCCACTTCAGAATTGGCGTACTGGCCGTGGTAGGTCTCTGAGCAGGGGCTGTTGCTGGCTCCGGCCACTGCAGGAGGGAGAGAGGATCATGGGCACTCACTCCCCACACCCCGCGGCTGCTTCCACACCTCCAGGTCCTGGCTTGGAGGTGGATGGCGTGGAGCTCAGGAGGGATCCGCCTCTGCATTAAGAAAAGCCAGAGGCCTCTTAAGGAGCCCTGGTGGCACAGTGGATTCAGCATTGGGCTGCTAGACCAAAGGTTCAGTGGTTGGAATCCACCAGCAGCTCTGAGAGGGAAAGGGTTTATAGCTTTGGGACCCTCGGAGGCAGTTTTATTGTGTCACTGTGAGTCTCGTGGACTCCTCCTGAGGGCCTGCCTCCCTCCCCGCAGGCCTTGGCTGGAGTGGATCATGCTGGAGGCCCAGCTCCCCACCACACCAGTTCTTGCAGTGACAGCCAAGGGAGGGAGTAGGTTCTGAGCTACAAACCCCCCGCACTAGCTAGCAGACAAGGAGGGCAGCCTCATGGGTGTTCTCCCCCCTTCCCCTCATCGCTGGGCCTGGAAGGGGTTCAGGGTGACAAAACGAGGGTTGTCCCACATCTGCTCCCCAAATCACATGGGACCTTACACCCAAAGCCAGCGTCCCAGTTTCTGTTGGGGTCCACGCCCACGCAGGAGGAGCCGGGAGTGACGGAGCGTGTCTTGCGCCACAAGCGGTTCTGCAGAATCAAAAAGATTGAGGCTTAGACAGGGGGCCACGCTGAGCTAGCCTGGGCCTCAGGCCCATGGGCGAGGCCGGAAGCCATGGCCAGCTCCAAGTACCCAGATCCAGTGCCTGGGGGCTCGGGATGGGATCTCAAACCACATTCAACCAGTGGAAGGGCATCAGGCCAAAGGGTCAGGGCATCAGGCCAAAGGGTCCACCCGGAGGAAAGTGAAGAGGGCGTGAGATGTCTACTTTGAGTGGTAGTGCCAGGAAGGGAGGGTGCAGACAGTGATTCTCAATCAGGGACCATTTGGCCCCACCCTGAGGGAGTTCTGGTGGCCTAACGTGCACTCCAATCCCAAAGGCATGAAGTTCAAATCCACTAGCTGCTCCATGTGGGAAGGATGGGCAGTCTCCTCCTGTGCAATTTACTGCCTCTGAAAACCTGCTGGAGGGTCAGCTATGAGTCAGTTCTCACTTGACAGCATCAGCAACAACAACATCATCAACCAGAGGCGTCTGACAGTTCTGCTGACTTTTTTTTTGTTGGGGTTTTTTTTTGGGGGGGTCACCTGGAAGGTGCTCCTGGCATGTAGTGAGCACAGGTTAGCACGCCGCTCAACTTCGTAGAATGCACAGGAGAGCCTCGACAGAGAACTATCCTGCCCCAGATGCCAGGCAGGGGTGCAGGGTTGAGAAGCACTGGCCCAGGGGACAGGTCTGGTTGTCCCTCCCCTAAGCTCTGGGGCTGGGATTGGAGGTGGATCATCTGTGGGCCTCGGGCCCACCCGGCTCCCTGAGGACAGGAACAGTGTGGCACCTTGCTGTGGGTGAAGGCAAAGCCATCAGGATTGGTGACAATCTCCAGAAAGATGTCCAACTTGTCGAGAAAAGCCGTGAGTCCTGCCTCCTTGCCATAGTCCTCTACGATCTGGTGGGGACAGAGGGCCAGTAGTCAGGGTGGGCAGGTGGGCCTCTGCCAAGCTAGAGGAGGGGGCACCACCCACACACCCTTCTGGGTGAGCACTCCTTCTGGGTGGAAAAGGGGTCTCTGTGGACCTTTCATACCATCACCCACCCTGGCCAGCACCTTCCTCCCCTCCCAGGCTTATTACCTTCTTTGCAAACCAGACTCCGCTTGCCTGGGTGACCCACTCCCGGGAATGGATGCCGGTGTCGATCCAGAACGCCGGACGATTGGTTCCACCAGTGCTGAACTAGGGGAGGAGGGGCGGAGCAATGGTCAGCAAGGGCTTTGCTCTGATGACCGAGGGCAGCAAGATTCCAAACCTGGGGTGAATTAACCACTTCCTAACAAGAGGCCATTCAGGGTCTCCACAGTCAGGGTCATGCCTCACCTCCTCAAAGGGAATCTAGCAACAGTCAAGGCCCAATTGCTCCCTGCAGATCCCAGGTAGAAAGGGCTGCAGGTGAGGCTGAGGCTGAGGCTGGGCTGTTGCACCATGGGATGCTAGCTAGCTACCTGTGGATCTCAGGTAGAAGGGCTGCAGGTGGGGCTGGGACTAGACAGGGTCCTGCAGATCTTAGCCACTGGCCCTTGGCCTGGGACAGATTTGACTCCACTTGACTTCCAGGCTCTACTCTCCTGCCCTCTGCATTTTCTTAGGGAGATTATAGTTTGGATTGAATAGTGTCCACAAAAATATGTGCTGTAACTCCTAACCTCTGCTTCTATGCCTAGAGAGTCCTGGTGATGATGCAGTGTTAGGTGCTCAGCTGCTAACTTGAGGGTCAGTGGTTTGAACCCACCAGCTGCTCCATAGGAAAAAGACATGACTCTTTGCTTCCTAAAGACCTATAGCTGTGGAAACCTTATGGGACTGTTCAAATCTGGTCTATGGGGCCGCTATGAATCAGAATCTACTTGATGGCAACAGGCTCGCTTCTGTTTTGGTTTGGTTTTGTGTACTTGGGTTTCTAAGACGAGCCCTGATAGTACAGTCGGTTAATGAGAGATGAGGAGTTTCAAGCCCACCAGCTGCTCTTGGGTAAAAAGATAAGGTGATCTGCTTCTATAACGACCTCTAGTTTCTTCTACGGGACGGTCTCCCTCTGCCCTACAGAGTTGGTACAAGTAGGAATCAACTCAGTGTCAGTGGGTTTGGTTTTTAGATTGGGTGTTTATCACCCCATCCTCAGAGGGCTTTTCTTTGTTAAGCAGTTTTGGATGTGGAGAGAGAGATGCCAGGTCAGTGGAGAGCTCCAAGGAACCAAGAAACAGGCTGGAGAAAGGCAAGGATCATGCCCCCTGTTCCCGCCCCCTGAGCTGACAGAGAGAAAAAGTCTTCCCATGGATTGAGGGCCCTGACTTCAGACTTCAGTCCCTTAGACTGTGAGAAGGGAGAGCGGATGGCCTAGGAGGCAGGGACTCGCATTGTCAACCCACAGGAGGAATCTACCGGGGGCTCCTGAGAATGACGGTCAATCTCCTCCGAGTGATTTACAGCCTTGGAAAACCCACCCAAGGGTCAGCTGAGTCAGTTCAGACTCGACAACAGTGAGTGAGCGAGAAACCATGAGAAAATGAATTTCTGTTTGTTAAAGCCACCCATTTGGGGATTTCCACTATAGCAGCCCTAGATACCTACGACAGTCAGCCCAAAACAATACTGTAGTTGCATGAACCAGACCCCAAGCAGCTTTACTAGTGTGACCCTGGATGGGAAATACTTGGGTTACTGAAACTTCATGGGGAGAGTGTGTGTGTGTGTGTGTGTGTGCACTCAACATCATGGAAACGTGGACCTTCCCAAGAGTGCACAACTCTCACACAGCAGTTCATCCAGGGGAGCTTACACCCCACGTGAAAGCACAATGAGGGGGTTTGCCCCAGGGTACCTTCAGCACGTAAATGGGGCGGCCTTCATAGGAGCTGCCGATCTGAATCTTGCTGACGAGATTTGGGTTCTCAGCCACCAGCAGGTCCATGAAGTCATAGATCTGAGGAGAGAGCAGGGCAGGGTGGCCTTAAGGATTTGTGGGCACAAACGTGTCTCCACTACACCGGCCAGCTGGGGCCCTGCGGCCACGTGTGCCCAGCCCAGCCTGGCTCATGCTTGAAGTCCGCCCACCGAGGACCCACTGGGTGCCCGGGCCAGGCAGGAGCTCACCTCCTCCAGGGTGTGGTACGTGGCGTAGTTAAAGGCATCGGTGGAGCGGGCCCGGGCCTGGAAGGCGAACATCTGCTCCTCCTCCTCGTCCAGCAGCGACTGAACGTCCTCGATCATGGTGAAGTACTTGATCCCGTGGGACTCCAGGAAGACCTTGACGGACTGCAGGCTCAGGAAGGGCACGCGGATGTCGATGGGCATGCCAGGCTGGGTCGGGCCACGCCAGAAGTCCAGCTGCAGGGAGAGAGAAACTTGTCACTGGGGAGGCTGGGGGGCCTGGTACCAGACATACCGCATAACCGGGTCAGCATGGAGGCGTCAGAGGCAGGACAGAGCCTGGCCTGGTCAGGGAGATGGCCAGGAAGCAGAGTGGAGGCTTACGGGGGGAGAGGGAATTGCCCAAAGGGGTGCTGGTCCTCAACTTAGATGCCCTGAGACAGAAGAGCCTGGGAGGTGCTGACAGGGACCAACCCCTTGTCCCCCCCTCCTGGGAGGCTGGGCAGACAGACCCAGACACTGGGCACCCAGCGGGCGGTGGGGACACTACCTGTAGGTGTTCCAGCTCCTCCAGCTCCTTCACCTTCTGCACCTGGACTTCATCGACTGTGAAGACCCGGAGCACCTGGTGGCTGGGCAGGGCATTGGGGGATGGGGACTGAGTGCTGGCAAACCCCTCCCGGCCGCACCACCCACAGTGGGGCAGCCAGAACCCCAGCTGAGTGTCCATTTGGGTCTTAGCAATGGGGCCCTAGGTGCCTCCCGTCTTGTCTCCCCCTCCACGGAAGCCCTAGGACAGTACTGCCCCAAGCCAGCTTAGCCTCCATTTCTCTCTGCAAAGCCAATCCAAACCCTCCTTCTCCCTTCTCTGGAGAAGCCCTCTCAGGGCATCTGACTTCTCCGGGATTCAGGCCACTGTCCTGGGGACCCTGCTTAGCATGCTTCCCCAGGACGCCACCTGGCCCTGGGTCCCTGGCCATGCTCTCATGCGTCTGTCTGTCCATCTGTTCATCTATCGACCCCAGACTCCCTGGGGGCCAAGTCCCCTCCCCGGGTACCCCTCCCCGCAGGTCCCTACCCGACAAAGTCATCTTTGGCAACGGCTGCCACCAGCAGCGTGCTCAGCACTAGCAGGGCCCTCATGCTGCAGCTGGCGGACGGTCAGACTGAGACAGGACGTCCATGCTGGGGCCTTTAAGACCCTGCCGGGCTGAGGTCACCTGGCTGCGCCCAAGGTCTGTTTGTTCCTGCACCTGCAGACTGTCCCACAGGGTGGAAGTCGGCGCTGATTCCTTCTCATTCTCCCGATAATGCTGTAGGGAACAGGCCAGCTGGAGATAAGCTGGCCACGGCACCTGGGGTGGGGACTGCCCAGCTGGGACCCTGTAACCTACTCCCCAGGTGGGCACCACAGCCCGGCAGGTTGTTTGCTGACCAGAACCCTAAGCAGCCACACCGGCTGGGGCCACAGCTGAGGCTACCTACAAGGCATTGCCTTTTCCTGTGTCCCTGAGCACCAGCCCTTTCTACCTGGGTCCTCCGGCCCCACTGGGCTCCTGTCCTGGGCAGATATGCCTCGCTATAGGATAGAGACTATTGAACCCCCTCTCACTTGGCGACTGCAGCTGTGAGAGGCCCCCAGAAATCTCCTCCACCCACTCGGCCTGGTGTTTAGGCTGGGGGTCTCTGCAGCAGTTAGGCCTGCCAGGCTGGTAACTGGTAACCAGATTCCATCCACGGCAAGTATGGTGCTGGGAATGAGATCCAGACCCCTGCTGGGCCTGCACAGAGGAGAGGATAAACTGAAGCTCCCGCAGGGTCCCACCAGCCGCTGATCTCATCAGTTACACCCCAGGAATCCTCGGGACCCTGGAAAGCCCCACATGGAGGCCTGTACTGTGTCAGGACATGCCAGGCAGCCCTCTCTGGTCTTCATCCCTTCTCTCTGCCTCCCTACTGTCCCTACCTACCCGATCAAGCCTCCCAGCAGGACCAGGGAGGGCCACAGCTCTCTTTTAAATCTCTCTGTGACCATCCACACTGATGCTGCCTCCTTCTCATGCCTCAGGCAGCCAACCCACCTCCAGACCCAGGACCAAGCTTCGTCCTCCATCAAGCCTCCTCACAGGCTTCTGTCCCTTCTCTTAATGCTCATCTGTGCCCCTTTGCTCATCCAGTCAATCAACCTTCATTCATCTAAGCTGGAAACTTCCTTCCATGTGGGGATAACACTAAAGACAGACTTAACACAGGATCACAGGCAGCTCAGTCCCGGGAGAAAGACACAAACAGTTCACATGCCTGTGCAGATCTTAGAAGTCAAGACTAGATAGCTCCCTTACTTCTCTCTCCTCAACACCCCTGGAAGTAGCAATCGAGAAATTAAATAATGGATTGTGTGAGGTAAATCTGCTGCCAAGGACCTCTTTAAAGTGCTAAAGAGCAAGGATGTCATACTAAAGATTAAGATGCACCTGACTCAATCATGGTATTTTCAATTGTCTCATATGCATGGGAGAAAGATGGACAATCTCTTCTGATGCAACTTAGAGCCTCTGAAAACCTGCTGGAGGGTCAGCTAGGAGTTAGTTCCAAATCAATAGTATTGTCTGTGAGGGAGTTTCTTCAAATGCATTTAAAATTAGGCAATGAATAAGGAAGACTGAAGAAGAACCGACACCTTTGACTTGTGGCATTGACAAAGAATATTGAACGTATTACTCTCATTGCTATGGAGTTGGACCTACCCATAGCTCACCTCCCAGTGAGCTCTGAGAGGCTGTAAGTCAGTGGGAGGAGATTGTCCCTGTAGGAAAGTGAGTGGATTCGAACTGCCGGAGAAGCGCTGTTTTGGGTTAGCAGCACAACTCTCTGTGAACTCTGCCACCAGAGCTCCCTACGACATATACCATGGCCTGTCAGAAGAAGAAACAGCCCTACCTTGGAAAGAGTGCGACCAGAATGTTCCTTCGTGCAAGGATGGGAGACTTGGTCCTACAAACCTCAGGTGTGTTATCAGAGGCCACAGCAATAGTCTTGAGGATGCTGTCAGGTGTGAAGATGGCACCAGATCAGGCTGGTTTGGTTCTGTTGAACGTGGATGGAGCCATTGTGAGTCAACTTGACGGCACAACTTGGTTTTCCTCAGGTTGCAATGACAGAAATATCCTAAGCAGTGGTTTTTAAAGAACAGGAGGTATTTTAAAGAGCAGGGCTGCATTTTCTCTCCATTCTGGAGGCTAAATGTCCATATCAGCGTCTCTGCGAGTGGCCCATGGCAGTGAGATCTGGTCACAAACAACAGCAGGGAGACCCCGGCCTCTGCTGCAGGCGTTCTGAGCACATGTTGTCTTCAGGAAAGTGAGAATAAGATCACCAGGGCCGTGGACACAGACCTCCAGGTACATAAGGACGCTTCGAGGAATGTCTTTATTGGAAGGCGGTATGTGACTGGGTCATAAAGGTAGGATCGTGAAGAGAGAAGGATGGGGCCTAGTCACGTTTTTAAGGCTGCAGCATGAATTCACATTTGCTCCCTCTTCATTGTTTCTGGGGTGTGATTTCTGTCTCCCCAGCGAGACCCCCATTTCCTCTGTCAAGAGTGGAGTTTAAACATTCTTCTCTGCCCACCCCTCTCAAGGCCCCCAGGCCCAGTGTGTCCCCTCCCAAAGTCCCCAGCCTTACAGTGTTCACCCCTCCTCCACCCCCACCGAGTCCCAGGCCCTGCCGTGTCCTCCAGGGTTTTACTCTGCAACCTCCCCCCTCCCCAGGAAAGATGATCCTGTGACCTTTTGTTTTCTTAGTGTGCATTAAGAAAACATTTCTTTTTCTCTTTCTGGATGTCAAGTGAGTCTATCATTCTGAAGCTGTTTTGCTCATACCACACATACTGGGGAGCCCTGGAGTCTTCTCTAATCCTTTCAGGAAAGACACACCTGGCCAAAAAGGGGGAGGTGTAGGGGAGGCCAACAACCTCCCCGAGGAAGCACCTTTCTGCCTCCAGCAGTCTGAGTTATCCAAACTCAGTTCATCTGTTTTCTGCAAGGTTGAAACCTTGGATGGATTGAAGGCGACAAGCTGGAGTCAGGGCAGGCAGGAAGGAGGGAGAGTATCAGAGGAACTGTGGGCTTGGAGACCCTTTCAACACTCCTCCCCACTGCTGTCGGGTTGAGTGTGACTTACAGAGACCCTCCATCGGCTTCTGAGGTGGTAAATCTTTACAGGAGGAGGTGGTAAATCTTTACAGGAGGAGACTTTCTCCCGAGAAGCCGCTGGGGGATTCCAACCCCTGACCTTTCCATGAGCCAGGGCTCCTCAAGGAGCCTCAAGAAGATGATAATTACTCTCTATAAGGTAACCAGAGCCAAAGTGTAGTAACTAAACACTCCACAGCCAACTGAACCCACTGGGCTCTCAGAGGGAGAAAGCTGGGCCAGGCTGCTTCTGTAATGATCACGGCTGGGTGTTCCTATGGGGCAGCACTTTACAGAGTCACGGAGAGTCAGAATCAACTCCACATCCCAGGCAACGCAGAGCACAGGGCTGCAGCTCCACCATCCTGTCCTTGGGGGCCAGAGCCAGGGCCACGATGGGCGATGGGTGCCATCAGGCAGAGGGCTGGGGGCGTGGCTGGACCTCCAGGACCTACTTCATTCAAAACAAAGGAAACCAGAGGCCGGTCACTGCTAGGTCTCTGGATGTGGATCCAGACAGACCTTTCTCCATTGTGCTCAGGGTGTGGGGGGTGGGGTGGGGGTGGGGGGTCTTGCTCTCAGAACACATCGCATCTTTCACCAGCTGAGAAAGTCTGTAACAACTCTGTCTGAGCCAGTCCATCAGTGCTATGTCCACCCTAGCACAATGTGCTGTGTGTCCCATTTCAATCCGCAAATATTTCAAACTTCCTCAAGACACTATTGCACACTTCCTACTTCTACAGTAGAGTCCACACAACGTTTTTATACACTGGGGCCCCAACAAAATTGTATGGCTCACCATACTGCGAGACTGGCTTTATCAGGGAGTCTAGAACTAAACCCACATGATCTCTGAGGCATGTCTGGAGTCAGGAAGCTGCTGTAGCCATAATGAATCATGTACTCTCACTGGACAACTGTCCTCGGCAGCCCAGCTGCCGGAGCAGCCCCAGGTCGGGTGAACAGAAGCTCTGAGGCAATGCTCAGAGACCCCCAGAACTAAACTGACCACACGGGATGTGAAAGAGGCAGAGGGAGAAGTAGTTCCCATCGTCACTGCTAGAGATTAAGGGAGACAGTGAGTGGATCCTGGCAAAGAAGGGGCCTAGGTCTTCCACCATCTGCCCTGGTGTTTAAGTCTGCATGTGGTACAGATGTGTGTTTGGGGAGAGAGCCTTTGAGAGTTGAAGGCAACCAAAGGGTGTACTATAGTGGGCATCTCTCATTTCCCCACCCAGCAGCCTCCTTCAAACATGGCACCTCTATTTTTCCTTAGGGACCACCTCTCTACAACTCTGAGGCCAAGTGACTCAAGGCAGGCCTAAGCACCTCACTCTTTCTCTTCCTCTAGGGATGGAATAAGAATTTCACTTTCTTTCTTGAGCTTTTTCAAGTTGGCCTTCTGTGACTGGATAAAAGCGCACAGCAAAAATAGAGATATCCCCTAAATTCAGCAATTCCACTCATTGTGTGGAATTGGGATCAACTCATAGCTCATCTTCCAGCTGGTTTTTAGGAGGCTGTAAATTGCACAGTACACTCTGGTAGCCTAGTGCTAAGAAGCTGTGCAGCAATTCTGAAAGTGCTGGGTTCAAATCCTCCAGCTGCTATGCGGGAGAAGCCTGAGCAATCTCCTCCTGTGCTATTAACTGCCTCTGAAAACCCACCGGCAGATCAGGTATGGGCCGGTTCCAACTCAACAATACACAACAACTAAGAACAAACTGCACAAAAGGAGATTGCCCATCTTTCTACAATAAGGAAGAAACTCATAGCCATGGAATCAGAATTGAATCACAGCCAAACCTCCAGACGGTTTTCAGAGATGATAAATCACACAAGAAGAAGCTGCCCATCTTCTCCCCATGGAGTCACTGGTGGATTCCAACCACCAGAAAGGCGAGGCCTGTTAGTGGTGTAGGGGTAAGGACTTGCGCTGCCAACACAGAGCTATGTGGTTTGAATCCACCCGCTGCTCTGTGGGAGAAGGATGGGCAATCTCCTCTCATGCAATTTACTGCCTCCGAAAACCCACCAGAAGGTCAGCTATGGGTCCATTCTGACTTGACAGTACACAACAACAACAATTGGGCTAACAACACAATTCCCTATAGACTACGCCACCAGAGCTCCTTCTGTTAACTTCAAGGAAGAGACTGGCCCACCTTTAAAGAGTGTCACAGACCCGTTCTGTGATCCTAGGCGGGTCACTACTCATCTCTGGACCTCAGTTTCCTCACCTTCAAAATGGATGATTTAGACAGAATGGACTTCATGGTCCATTCAGCTGAGACATATATAATTCTATATTTGTAATTTCCCCCTGCCCCCCGTAAACAAATTACAGTTGTGATAACAGCTCTGGAGAGATGACAAAGTTTGCCAGTTTTTCAATGAGGGCAGAAGAGACTACTTGAGGGCCTGGGTCTCATAATGGACAATACAGGCTCAGAGAGGATGCAACCCAGGAAGGCTGCAGGGTGGTGTCGTCATGGATGCTGGGAGGGCAGGTCCAGCCAGCAACCCTTCAGGTAGGCTTGACACGAATGCCAGGAGAGCCTGTGTGCTCAGGTTTGCTACGCTTTGACCCTGCACAACTGTCCATTTAAAGTTGTCAATGACTTCATCTTACTTGGATCCACAATCAAAACCCTTGGTACCGGCAGTCAAGAAACCAAAAGATATGTTGTATTGGGAAAATCTGCTGTCAAAGACCCCTCCAAAGTGCTTTGGAGCAAAGATGTCAGTTTAAAGACTAATATGCACCTGATCTAATCCATGGTCTTTTCAAGTTACTAGTTATGCCTCTGAAAGTTGGCAATTACTATAAATGACAGAAGAATGGATGCCTTTGAGTTGTGGTGTTGGAGAAGAGCACTGAATATCCCATGGATGGCCAAAAGAACACACATGTCCCAGAGAAGGTGCAGCCAGAGTGCAGGTGCTCCTCAGAGGCAGGGATGGCGAGGCTTTCTCTCACATCAGGCAGGTTCTTAGGAGGGACCAGTCTTTGGAAAAGGACATCACGTTTGGAAAAGTGAAGGGTCAGGGAAGGAGGGGAAGACCCTCGGTGAGGTATATTGACATAGTGACAGTATCAACAAGCTCAAGGCTGTCAGGGATGATGAAGTTGGCATAGGATGGGGCAGGGTTCAGATCCATTGTCCATAGGATCACTATGAGTCACAGTTGACTCAATGGCACCAAACAGTGGTGGCATTTGACAGAGCCCTGTGGCATCATGGATTAAGCTTGGAGCTGCTACCTGAAAGGTTGGAGGTTTGAATCCACCTACTGCCTTGCAGGGGAAGGATGACGCAGTCTCTCCTGCAGTAAAGATTTCGTCTCAGAAGCTTGAGAAGGATCACTGTGAGTCAGAAACCACTCAGTAGCAGTGGGCTGGGTTTGGCTTGGTGATATTTTAGAGTCCCTGGTGGTGCAGTGAGTTGATCATTCATTGTACTCCTAACCGAGAGCCTGGCCGTTGCACCAGCCACTCCAAGGTAGAAAGCCGAACCACAGAGACTTCATAACCACGACAGCCTAAGACACTGCTGTTCTGCCTGGTGGAGTTGCTACGTGTTGGAGTTAATTCAACGTGTGAGTTTGGTTTAAGGCTTAGTCTGGTTTGCCTCCAGAAGCAGAGGCAGAACTTTCCCTCGGAGGAAGAGGTGCCTGAGGAGAGAAGCATTTGGTGGATCTTTAGGGAATATTGAGTCCCAGCCCAGATCCCAGGAGGGAGCCACCTGGAAGAGGGAGTTGAGCAACAGTCTTCCAGGATGCACAGGGGACAATGGCGGAACGGGGGTGTTGCTTCTTGGTGAGCTGGAGAATGCAATGTGGGAGTGCTTGGAAGAACATCCTCCATGCAGGGAACCGGCTGACTCCAGAAACATGGCAGCAAGCGGAAGGTCAAGCTGGGAAGCTGCCCCAGGGTGAACAATCACCGCCAAGCCCAGCGGCAGCGTCCATCAAGCACCTTGTGTTTGCTTTCAGCATTGCATTTCCTTTCTGTGTCCCAGATCTGAAGTAAAATCTTGTGGAATGGTACCCTCTGGTCTGAGCTATGTTTTGAGGTATAGAGGGAAGTGGGGTGAGGGAGACAAAATTGGTTAGAACAAAGATCCAACTGCAAATGCTGGGGCAGAGGCTGGAGTGGGACAGACATATGGAAAAGCTCTACAGGACAGAAACACCCTGGGAGGATGCAGGGTAGCCTGGCCTTTCAGGAGCCCCCAAGTTCCAAGCATGGTCAGCCATGATGGGGATGGGCCTGGGGGGTGGTCAGCAGTGCAGACACAGCCCTGAAGGCCTACAGCCAGTGGAAAGTGACCACACACCCCAGGAAAACCTAGAAATGGTTCACTCCTGCTTCAGCACATACCAGGCGGTCCATTTCCCAGCATGCCCCAGAGCAGTCTGGGAACAGCCGTAGCCAAGTGGGGCCCCACAGACACAGACAGAGGGGCGACAGCAGCACGGGTCGGGGGTGGGGGGCGCTGACCAGTTCTCAAAGCAGACAGGCTGGCTGCTCATGAACTCTCTGGGTGTGCTGGTTTTTCTAAGGGGGCTTGATTTAAGATTGTTTTGGAAAGCCATTTTTCTCTCTGGCCCTGTCTGTGGAGGAGAATGGGGGTGTTAACAGCCCTGCACCCATCTCCCTGGCTCCCAGCTATCAGCCAGGTCCAAGAGTTGACCCCAGTCTCGGCCTCGACCCTGAGCTCACTCCAGCGTCTCCACATTCTGCGGCCCTTGGGTTTGTTTTCTTTAGAAAGTAATTACCACCGCGGGCTCACTGAGGTTCTCTACTGCTTTCCATATGGAGCGTTGCTGTTTCTTGCTTTAGTTTTCCAATGTATTTTTGAATTCTTTTAAATAAATACTCATAAATTTTACTAGTGAAAAAGATGAAAAAGCACCTGAAAAGAGCTGTGTGTCGGCGTTAAAAAGATTCCAAGCAGAATATTAAAAACCTCTGAACTCCTGTGGAGCACTTTTTTTTTTAATTTAAAAAAATTTAGGAAATATCAGGGCTTTTTACAAGTGATATTTTTCAATAGTATAGTGTTTATTTGTGTGTGTGCCTTACTTCTTTAGTATTTGTGTTGTGGTCGCTAGAGAAGCACATTTGACTTTTCTACAATCTTCAGTCGGTTTTTATTTGATCACCTCAAATCCCTGTCATCTTCCTTCATTCTCATCAACAAAATATCTTTAAAACAAAAACAAAACAAACAAATTTACGCCTAAAACACCATCTTTAGGTTTTTGTGGTTCTTTTTTTTTT
>NW_006399805.1:718622-719856 GCF_000299155.1 Elephantulus edwardii | reverse complement strand
AAAAGAAAAGAAAAAGAATGCCATCTTTTAGGATTACCTTGTCTGGGTCTTAACAGCTGGCAAGAAGCCATCTAACGTGCAGTATTTGGTCTCGATCTGGAGCAACAGAGGAAAGAGAAAAGTTATTTTGTTGTTGTTGTTACTTGCCATTAAGTCAGAACTGACTCAAAGTTGACCTTCCAAGTGGGTGTGTAAAGGTTGTAAATTGCACTAGGGGAAATTGCCCATCTTGCGTCCACAGAGTAGCTGGTGGATTCAAATCACATGCCTTTGGGTTGGCACAAAATGCACGGGACTGCCAGGAATGTGTAACTAATTGCCACCTTTACCATGAGACCAGAAGGACTAGATGGTGGCCAGCTACCATTCCTGACCATTTTGATCAAAGAACCCATAGAAGTATCCTAATGAAAGGAGGAGGTATGCAGAACAGAACTTCAAAATCTCACAGAATCTTAGATTTGATTCTCTAGAGAAGTAAAACTTGCGGCATGCCTGGGGGATTCAAACTGTTGACCTTCTACTAAGCAGCATGATCTGTTATACACCACCCAATCTAGGCTCTCTTTAAACCAACATTGGTTTGGTTTCAAAAGAAAGGATGTACACTTTGAGCACTGTTTGCTTTTAAAGACTACGTGGGATCAAACTGGCAACTTGAAAGGTTAGGTAAGAACCTTAAGGAGACACTGAGTTTATACTAACAGCAGACAGCAATTTAAAAAAGGAGGCCAGAATGTTGTACAATTCAAAGACTATGATCAATGTTACTGAACTGCACACACAGAAATTTTTGACTTGGTGAAACTGTTAACAACTTCGTCTTACTTAGATCCACAATTAACACTATTAGTACCAGCATTGGGAAAATATGGAGTTAGGGACCTCTCCAAATTATTAAGGAGTAATGGTGTCAGTTTGAGGACTAAGGTGCGTCTGATTCAGGCCACAGTCTTTTCAATCACTTGTGATGATGCATCTGAGAGCTGGACAGTGAATAAGGATGACAGAAGAATTGATGCCTTTGATCTGTGCACATTCCATGGACGCCCAAAAGAACAAAGAAATGTGTCTTGGAGAGGGTACAGCCAAATTGCTCTTTGGAGGCAAGGGTGATGAGGGCTTTGCCTCACATACTTTGGGCAGGTTGCTAGGAGGAGCTATTCCTTAGAGAGGAATGATGCTTGAAAAGGTTGAGGGTCGGCGAAGGAGAGGAAGACCCTCGACCAGGTGG
>NW_006399805.1:711509-713082 GCF_000299155.1 Elephantulus edwardii | reverse complement strand
CCTTGGAGCCTCATACTCATTCTACAATAATGGTTTTATACAGTATTTGTCCCTTTGAGCGAGGACTGTGCCAGCTAGAAAGCAATTTCCCAGCCTCCATTGCAGCTCGGTGTGGGCACATGGCACATTCCAATCAGGAAAGCTGTAAGATGAAGTCCCTGCGTGAGGCTTCTGGAAAGCTTCCTTCAGTGGGGCCAGCTCAGCTGGCTCATACCATGCGCCTCTTGCCTTTCCTTATCTGGAATTCCTATCTGGAATTCCTATCTGGAATGCAGTTGTGTGATGGAAGTGGAGCAGACATCTAGCCACTGATGACTAAGTGATAAAATAAGCAAACTGGAAGGGTCTGGGTTCCCAGTACCTATCAAGTGATTCAACTAGCCCTGGACTGGCCTACCTTAGAAATTTCTTGATAGATGAGAAAACCCCCTACCATAAAGTGAGTTCCTGTTACATCCAGTTACAGCTGGTTTAGATTGGTATTGAAGCTGAGGAAAAAAAACCTTGGTGGTACGTTGTTGTTGTTATGTGCTGTCAAGTCACCTACGAATCATAATGACCCCATGTATAGTAGCCCTAAACCCTGCTCTATCCTGTGCCACTCCTATTGTCTCTGGCACACTTACACCCATTTCCCCAGTCACTGAATCAATTAATCTCATCCAGGGCCTTTCTCTCCTGTGCTGTCCCTCCACCCTCCCAAGCATGGCTTCCTTCCCAAGGATCAATCCCACCTTGCAACATGCCCAAAGTGGTGGGTGTCATATTAGGCTGCTAACCAAAAGGTTAGTAGTTCTAATCCATCCACTAGTCCATGGGAAATTTACAGCTCCAGTCACCCCTTTTAGGGGCATCCCTGTGAGTTGCGATTGATTAGACCACAGTGAGTCGGGTGACTGGTTTTGAGGCTGAGTTGAAAATACAATTTGCCTGATGTTGTGTGAACAAAGTTAGGATCAACAGCCCACATGCAATCCCTGTCCTCCCACAGTTCATAAACTAGTGGCGGAGATAAAGAGCAACAAGTCGGGGCCTTTATACATTATCACTGCACTGAAGGACATGTAGAGAATTCAGGAGATCTACTTTTACTGGGTAGTTCTGAAGGACTTCCTGTTAGATGCTATGAAGTCGATTCTGACCCATGGTGACTGAGATGTGCCGAATAGAACTCTCCTATGGAGTTTCCAAAGTTGGGCTCTTTCAGAAGCAGATTCCTAGGCCTGTCTTCTGAGGTACATCTAAGTCTGAACCACCAACCTTTCAGTTTGTGGTTGAGCATTTAATGTGTCTCCTAGGGACTCTTCCTAGAAGGAATGGGTCATTTGACAGATGCATGAGAAGAAAGAATGATGCCAACCGAAGGAGCAATCATGCTGAGGCCTCAAATTGGGAAGGAGTACTAGTGTACAAGGAATTGAGAGAAAGCTGGTGAGGCTGGAGCTGGTAAACCAGGGGGCAGAACTGTGAAACAAGTGGGAGAAGGAGGGAAAGGGGTCTTGGGTGAGCCAGACAGAGACTTCAGCAGGATTTTTAATACAAAGGGAAGTTGTTGGAGATTTTAAGAATGTCT
>NW_006399805.1:695784-709385 GCF_000299155.1 Elephantulus edwardii | reverse complement strand
AGAAAGTGCCATACAGCCTTCCATAGTGGTTACACCATGTTACACTCCCACCAACAGTGAATAAATGTTCCAGTTTTCCTGCAACCTTGCCAGCATTTGTTGTTTGCCGTTCTGTTGAATTTTGCTATTCTTTCTGGGGTGAGATGATATCTCATAGTTGTTTTGATCTGCATCTCTCTCAGAGCTAGGGATTTTGAACACTTCTTCATGTGTTTGTTTGCCATCTGAATGTCTTCTTTGGTGAAGTGTCTGTTCTTATTATCCTATGGCCATTTTTTAATTGGGTTGTTTATCTTGTTGTAACACATTTTTTTAAGACTCCCGTTGGACAGCCATTCCAGTTCTGCCTTTTTGGGCCTATTAGCTGCACAGGGGTCCTGCCAACCTGGCAGTGCAAACAAGTTCCTCCCCTAGGCCCAAGGGACCCTGGTGCTGGATTCCAGTCCTGGAGGCAGATGGGCCGAGAGCCAGCCCAGTGTCATCCCTTAGTAGCTGGATATTCTTTAGCTGTCCCTTCCCTCTGTGAGCTTACTTGACCTCTTTGAAAATCAGAGTGGTCATGGCAGCTGCATCTGGAAGCTGGGAGCAGACAGTGTGTTGTTGAATTATGTAAGGCACCTGGAGCAGTGCCTGGCACACAGCGAGTGCCATAAACATTTATTCTTTTTGCAGGGCAGCTTATCAAAGTCCAAATACTGCTGCCTCTAGGCCCATATTTCTCTCCAACTTGGCACCTGGCTCACCTGGTCCCTCCCTGGAGATCCCGGTTCCATAGGCTTAGAGGGTGTTTGGAACAGGCTTCTAGGCAGGACTGCGGAGCTTCAGGCATATGCTTTAGCCATATTGTCAGAAGGGTCCAGTCTCTGGAAAAGTCAACAGCCAGGGAAAGAAAAGAAGACCCTCAACAATGTGGATTTAACACATGGCTGAGAAAGTGGATCTGAGTACAGCAGAGTTTGTGAGACCAGAACAGCACTGGGCAGGTCTCCTTGTCTCATACACAGGGTCTCTCTGAGTCAGCAGCCACCTCTGATCCAATGCGTGCTGGCACAGGGGGAGAACCCCAAAGCCCCCACACCACACCCCAAAGCCCCCGTATCCCCTAGAAAATCCCAAGCAGTTATTCTTGAAAGCAAGACTTAATAGGTTGTAACCTTTAGGACTTTAGGATGTCCCAGAACTTCTTGTGCAGATGTGATAAAAATGCAGCTGGGGGTGGGGGGCACCCCCACAAATCATGTTTCAGTTTAGAAGGGGGATTCAAATATCTTTAAATTACACAGCTGCCCATGGGATTCTGCTGAGTCTGACAGAGCAACATTGGGTAAACAGGGACACAGTGGCTTTGGAGTTAGATAAGCCCACATCCATATCTCCCTGACGGATTTTCTGTCTGTGTGGCCTTGAGAAATCTCTCCAGATCTTGCTCCCTTATCTGAAAAATGAGCTGCTTAATACCCTCCCCCTGAGGATTAAATAGAAATATTTGTGTAGAGACCATAAAAGTTACCATCACAGGCGCCAGTGTATGAAGGTATAGCTTGCTTTATTTATCCATAGCTTATGCTAACTTAGCCCATGACCTCTTATTTCTGCTAAGAGCGTAAAGCTGCATCTGGAAATTCTAGCACTACCTTAGACCATGTCTAGTTTATAAAAACTCAGTCTCAGAAAAGGGGGTGGGGGAAGACCCTGCTTGTGTGCTGACTCTGTTTCAGAAGAAAACCAAGTTCCTCGTGCCCGGGTGATCCTGGCTCTCCCAGTGTTTTCACGCAGCGAGGCTGTTACTTGGCTCTGGCATCCCTGCCTAGCCAGTACCTGTGGTACCTGTGGTACCTGTGGTACCTGTGGGCGCTCGCTGCTTGGCCTGGACTTGGCCTTCTGGTCTCTCCCTCAGACCATCGCCCTTGTCAGCCCCTTGTTTCTCTGCCCAGAGCTCTCCACAACTGTCCCCTGAGGTGTCTGCACACCTTTTGGGTGCCTTGAACCAATTCTCCGGACCTCTTCCTTAAACACAGTGATGGGCTGCTCAGGTGCCATATTGAATATAGGGCCTTACTTGGTTTTGATCATTGTTGATTCCCTCATTCCACCACCTAGTTCAACCCATGTTGTTGTAGTTGTGTTGTTGTTGATTGCTGTTGAGTCGAGCATAACTCATAGTAACTCTATGAACAAAAGACCTAATGCCTTTCTGTAACTGTTGTCCTTTCTCCAAGTTCATAGAGTTTCCAGAGGCATGTGGTTAGAAAGTGGATGCCACTCCTGCTTCCAAACCTGTTTTACAGCTGGGAGCTCCACCAAACACTGTCCACATTGGGAAGCCATTCTGGTATGTGACACCTCAATGGTACAAGGTTCAGCATCACAGTAACCCAGGTTACTCCATACGGCACATTGACAAGGAGTGATGTACAAAGTGGAAGAGTGTTCCTCCAGATAGAACAGCACTAGTTTCATTTAGCAGTGGTTAAGTGTTGTCAAGTCCAATACGACTGAGAGTAAGTTTAGCACAGAAGACAAACTCTGTTCTCTAACTACCATCATTTCTGTACATTTATAGAGTTTAGAGAGTTTGTAGAGTTTCCAGAGGTATCTAGTTTCCGGAAGTGGATGCCATTCCTGCTTCCCAGCATAAATTGGTCTGGAAGCCCATCCAAACACTGTACATAATGGGTAACCATTATGCTATTTGACAAGACTATGGAAGTGTATGCAGCATCACAGCAACACCAAGTTGTTCAGTTCAGCAACAGACAAAAGAATGCTGCACCATTCAAGGAATATTCATTCAAAAATAAGCCATCGCCTTTGAGCAGCCTTAAATCCAATCCACGTTGTGATGAAAAATTAACTCCTTCATTGGAAAACTCAAAACACACAGTGACCACAACAAAAAACTCAAGCACGCCAGCACAGGATGGCACAAGACTGGGCAATGTCTCCTTCTATTGTGAGTGGAGCTACCAGGAGTTGGAACAGACTTGCAGAAGCTAATAGCAACACAACCTCTATTAGATGAAGGACTGAAGTATGTACGGGGCCAGAGCTCCATATCTGACTCAGTTTCCCATGCTGGACATTGTATGCATATCATTTACACGGGCGCATTATATGAGGAAAATACGAACCTTGGTCAGATAGCAGTGACAGCTGTGATGAGGAAAAGGATGGTTCCTCCTGCGTGTGAGGCTTCGCTGTCCTGACTCCGGCTGTGACTGTGACTGTGACTGTGTCAGACCAAATGGGCCTAGGAGGGCACCCAGGAGGAATAAGCCACAGACCAGCGATTCATCTGCTTTAAGTCTGGAGTGAGCGGGCCTCTGCAATGGGCCCTGTACCCCATCCAGCAGGACAAGGGGTGCTGTCTGTGTGTGCCTATCTCTTCCCTAAGGGGGAGAACCACCACCGAGAGGTAGGAATATATTTCTCTGGGTTGAACCCTACAAAAGAATAAATGGTCAAGGAGACCATCACTCCCTGCAGGTGGATCAGGGATCAGGGAGTACCCCAGAATCTGAGCTTCCCCCACAAGAAGTCTCAGTGTGGCAGTCATTAAATCATTCAAAAAGTCAGCAGCTCTTACCCACCATCTCCTGCATGGCAGAAAGATGAGGCAGCCTTCATCCACAACAGTGATTGTAGTTGTTGTTCTTGTTGTTGTGTGCCATAAAGTGGGACTCGACCCATCGCCTCCAGCAGGGTTTCAAAGGCAGCAATGACATGGGAGGAGAATGCCAATTCTTCTCCTATGGAGCAGCTGGTGGATTTGAACCATGTACCTTCAGGATTACAGCCTTGGAGACCCTATGGGGCAGTCCTGCTCTGTCCTAGGGGGCGCTGAGCCAGAGTGGACAGCATCTGGTATCTCACTCTCCCGAAGGGACAGCAGGCATGTCCCCCACCCCACCTCATGCTGACTCTGAGTGGTGACTGCCAGCACAGAGAGGGACAAGCTATACAAACGTGCTTTTATTTCCCAAGGGCCGCAGGTGTGGGGAGGGGGTACATAACTTGGGTTTCAAGTGACGCCTTTAGTAGGGGTTATTCAGGGTATGTGCCATGATGGTGCGGATAGCCATCCATGTCTCCTGGGCAGTGGGGACAATCTGTGAGGCTGGCAGCAGGAAGCCATAGCGCCCGGTGTCGCGGAGCTCGAAGCTGAAGGCATATTTGATGCCGTTCTTATAGGCCCAGTCAACGGTGATGCCGCTTGCCACGTCTGGACAAAACAGGCCAACAAATGCCCGGAAAAGATGCATGGGCCGTGGCCACAGGGAATAGAGGCATCCTGAGTGGACAGTGGGTCCTAGGAACAAATCCTCACCCACCTGGGGCCACCTGCCCAACCCAGGCTGAGCCTCACCCACACAACCCACTCCCACCCTGGGAGAAAGTTCCTTGAGAGCAGCAGATTAAGGTCTTGTCCCAGGAGGATTTAGCAACGGGGCAATTATTAGCAGCTACATAGTAAAACTGCAACAAGCAGCTGCCTGGGGTCCCCAGCCTCAGCTAGCTATTCACCCAGCCACCCAGTGGTGGGCCCAGCCTGCCTGGGGGTCTAGCTTTCACTCAGATTCTGGATCTGCCAGGTAGACCAGGGGCCTGAGCCAGGGGAAGCTCACTCACAGAGGGTGGTACTGATGCTGCCGAAGATGTACTCCACCCCATGGACCTCATACAGCGCCTTCGCAGCCTGCTTGGCCAGGTGGTACTGCAAGATGAGATCCGGGGGTTAAAGGTCCTAAAAAAAAAAGCATCCTCACCCACATCCTCCCTAGCTGGGCAGAGGCATGAACTGGGGAGTCCTGCAGGTTAGACATGCAAGTGGATCTCAAGAAAAGGAAGCATAGCACCTATTACTTTGAACTTGACACCAAGAGCACCCTTGTAGCTGGTTTTCCACCTTCTCAATTCCCTCACAGGGAACTCTGGTGGTTTAGAGGTAAGGAATTATATTGCCAACACAAAGACACGTGGTTCAAATCCACCAGAAGCTCTGTGGGAGAAAAGTGGGCAATCTCTTCCAGTGTGATTGAGAAGCCTCTGGAGAGTCAGCTATGAGTTGGTTCAAACTCAAGTATACACAACAATGACAACAACAGTCCACTCACAGAGAAGGGTTCTTCCCGCAAACTGGTCATGCTCTAGCCGGCCAGTTGCTGAGTGAACCCTGCCACCCTGCAATCCTCAAGGCCTTCATGGCTGAGAACCTGCTGTAGCAGAGTGCCGGACCTCTCTTCTGAGGCACATTGGGATGGGTTTGAACCATCAACCTTTTGCTTAGTAGTCAAGTGTTTAAACATTTTCCCCCTCTCCCCGTCCCAGCACCTCCTGTCGCCCAGTAGAGTGGGTCAGGACCCTGAGCCTGGCACATGTGGGCTTTCTGAGGATGAGACCTCCTCTCTCCTCCCCCCGACCCTGATCAGCCAGTTTTACCAACTCATTCTGGTTTGGAACAGGCTCCAGCATGTAGCCATACGGGTACATGAGCATCTGAGAGTAGCTGTGGATGGAGATCAGGGCCTTGATCTTCCCGTGGGCTTGGATGAACTTCACCATGGCATCCACCTCGGGTTCTGACTGAGGATACGGCCCGTGGTAAGTCTCTGAGCAGGGGTTGTTTTTGGAACCATTTCCTGAAAAGGGAAATAGAAACACCCATAGAGTTAGAATTCTCCAAATCCCAGACCCATTGCCACCAAGGTGATTCTGACTAAGATCAACTTCATAGGGCGGAGCAGAGCAGCACCGCAGCACCAGAGAGTGTCTCTAGGGCTGTAACCTCCCGAGGGCAGGCAGCCTCATCTTCCTCCCGTAGAGCACTTGCCGGGTTCATACAGATGACCTTTTATTTAGTAGCCAAGTGCTTGAACACTGCACTGCTAGGGCTTCTTAGAGACACTGTTTACAATAAGCAAACACAAGCTCATTGCCATCAAATCAGAAGCAACTCATAGTGACCTTCCTTTAGCGTGAGGGAAGAGATTGCCCTGCTTTGTCCCAAAGAGCTTTGGGTGGATTTGAACTCCAGAGAGATGTGGCCTTGGGGTTAGCAGCACAACTTCCCAAGGATGACGCCACCAGAGCTCCCTTGTTACGTTGTGTGGTGCCAGTGAGTTGACACTGATTCACAGTGTGAACAACCAGTCTGAGCCTTGCCCTATGCCTCACCGTCCTCAGGAGCTCTGGTACGGCTGAGTCCATTGTTACAGTCTCCGTGTCAATCCATCTTGTCGAGGGTCTTTCTTCCTCTGACTCTTCATCTTTCTCTTTTCAAGGACTGGCCCCTCCTAACATCGTGCCTGAGATGAAGTTTCACCATCCTTGCCTCTCAGGAGCACTCTGGTTGCACTTTTCTCCCCAATAGACTTGTTTGTTCTTTTGGAAGTTCATGGGCTATTTGGTACTCTTCTCCAGTACCACAATTCAAAGGTATTGATTCTTCTTCTGTAATCCTTATCCACTGTCTAAATTTCCAAAACAAGGCAAGTAATTGGTGGGTGAGGAGGGGAACATGGCTTGGATCAGAAGCACCTTAGTCCTTAAACTAACATCATTGCTCTTTAGCACTTTGGAGAGGTCCTTGGCAGGAGATTTTTCCAATTGCAAATATTTTTTTAATATTTTTAAAATTTTATTTTATTAATTTTTAATGAACATTTACAAAGATTTTGAATTTCCATTCATTCATTGTTGCACTTTTCTCCCTGCCCAACCCTTCCCCCCGGTTCTCTCCTGTCTTTGAAAAGTAAAAGAAAAATTCTTTAATTGGTATACAATCCCCCCATACCCTCAGACCCCCAGCCCTGAGTACACTCTACTATGCAACCTTAATTCTGGACTCTTGTGATAACCATAATACCCTATCATATATCACTTTTAAATTGTTCTCTCCCTCATCTGTTTCCATGCAGTATACATAATTTATCCAGTTTTTCTCAGTCTTACCCCAACCCTGATGTCAGTCCCATCCTACAAGAGTGGCACCATTGCACATGTCTTTTAATGTACTGACTGTTGCTACCACAGGTTTCATTGTGGATCCAAGTATCATTGACAACTTCAGTCTTTTCTCCATGATGTTACTTATTGGTCCAGTTGTGAGGAGTTTTGTTTTCTTTTTCTTTTTTTTCTGAAGTATTTTTATTTGTTCATTTAACAATATAACACACAAAAAATTACAATCTATATCTATATACAACTCTTTTCTTTCTCATTTACAATCGCAAGATTACCGAGTCCAGAGGAACTGATGTAATCTCTGTATGGAACTATCTTTCAGTAGTTTACTCCAATCCATTTCTTCGTTTATACTCTAAAACATCTTCATTGTGTTGTTTGATTCGATAGCCCCACAAGAAGGCTGAAGCGCCCAAGGTCAGTCCAACTTTCACCCAATTACATTTGCTATTTCGTGGTTCATGAAGGTAAAACTTGGACCTCGCTGAAAGGCTGCTCAGGAGCAGGGCCGGGCGAGTTTTGTTTTCTTGATATTGAAGCCATATTGAAGGCTTCTACAGTAAGAGTTTCAAATCTTCTTCATTTTCTGCAAGCAAGGTTGTGTCATCTGCATAAGCAGATTGTTGATGGGTCTTCCTCCAATCCTGATGTCACATTCTTCTTCATATAATCCAGCTTCTCTATTTGCTGAGCACACAGTTCGAGTAGGAATGGAGAAAGGATACAAGCGTGATGGACACCATTCTAGATTTCAAACTATCAAGTATTTCCTTGTTTGTTTAACAGCTTCTTGGTCTATGTATAGTATTCTGATGAGCATAATTAAGTATTCTGAGATTCTTATTTTTCTCATTGCTATTTATTCACAATTAGTTTTGATCCAAAGAGTCAAATGCCTTTTCGTAGTCAATAAAACACAAGTCAACATCTTTCTTGTATACTTTGTCAAGACCCATCTATTACCAGTAATGATATTCCTCATGTCATGGCCTCTTTTAAATCCAACTTGAATTTGTCAGTTCCCTGTCTATGCATTGTTCCAGCCATTTAAAAATTACCTTCAGCAAGCTATTGCTTGCATGTGACATTAACAATATTCTTGTTGTCGCTGTTGTAATGTGCCATTGAGTCCCTTGCGACTCATAGTGACCCTATATGTACAACAGCCCTAAACCCTGCTCGGTCCTGTGCCAATCACACTGCCTCTGACACACCCATCCTGATTACCCCAGTCACTGAATCAATCCACCTCATAGAGGGTCTTCCCCTCCTGTGCTGTCCTTCAACCCTCCCAAGAATGATGTCCCTCTCCAAGGACTGGTCCCTCCTTACAACATGTTCAAAGTATGTCAGACGAAGTCTCAGAATCCTTGCCTCCAAGGAGGGACCTGGTTTAACCCTCTCCAGGATGAACCTGTTTGTCTTCTTAGCAGTCCATGGTACATTCATTACTCTTCCCCAGCACCACAGCTCAAAGGCATCAACTCTCCTTCTATCCTCCCTAGTCATTGTCCAACTCTCTGATGCATAGCAAGTGAAAGCAAAGACCATGGCCTGTATCAGATGCACCTTAGTCTCTAGAGAGACACCATTGCTCTTCAGTGCTTTGGAGAGGTCTCTAACAGCAGACTTTCCCATGGCAATACGTTTTTTAATTTCCTGGCTTCTGGTGTCAAGAGTGTTGACTAGGGAGCCAAGCAAACTAAAGCTGTAAACAATTTCAATCTCTTCACCATCCATCCTGATATTGTTTGATAATTTCCACACCTTTTTTCGGAATGGGAACAGAATGGATCTCTTCTAATCAGTTGGCCAGGAAAATGTCTTCCAAATTTCATGGCATAGACTGGTGAGCTTCTTCAGGCCAACATCTGTTTCTTGAAATACCTCAGTTGGTATTCCATTAATTACTGGGGCTTTTTCTTTTCTTTTTTTAACCAAAGCAGCTTAGACTTCCTCCTTCAGTACTACTATTGGTTCATGATCATATCTTACTTCCTGAAATGGTCCAGTGTCGACAATTCTTTTTGACAATTTTAATACCCAATAACTCTGTGTATTCTTGTTATCTTCTTTTGATGTTTTTGCATAATTTAATATTTTGCCAGTAGAATCTTTTAGTATTACAATTCAAGGTTTGCATTTATTCTTCAGTTCTTTCAACTTGAGAAGTGCTAAGTGTGATCTTATCTTGATTTTTTACCTCCAGCTCTTTGCACATTTAATTATAATATTTACTTTGCTTTCTCGAGCTGCCCTTTGAAATCTCCCATTCAGTTCTCTAACTTCAGCATTCTTTGCCCCTCTTTTGACTTCTTTTCATTCCAGTGCAAGTTTCTGAGTCTCTTTTAACATTGTTTTGACCATTTCTTTCTTCCTTGTCTTTTACTTTCTCCATGGATGATATCCCTGATGTTATGGCATAACTTGTCTGGTCTTCTGGTTCTTAGTTTTCAAAGTATCACAGATATTCTTGAGATGGTTTTTAAATTCTGTTAGGACAGACCCAAGGTCATATTTTTGTTTACATGGACTTGTTTTCATTTTCTTCACCTTACATTTGAAACTGCATATGAGTAATTCAAAGTTTATTCCACCGTCAGCCCTTGACTTTGTTTTGACTGCTAATCTTGAGCTTCTCCAATGTCTCCTTCCACAGATGTGGTCACTCTGAGTCCTATGTAGCCCAACAGGTGAGATTCGTGAGCATAGTAGCTGTTTATGGTTTTTTTTTAAAAAAAATATTTACAATGAATAAATAATCATTGATTGTAATTTTATTAAGTGATATCCAGATTCATTTCTGTCATCCAGGCCATATTTTCCAGCTACCATTCCTTCTTCTTTTTTCCCAGTATTGAGACGAGTGCTACTATACCAAGATTGCAATCAATGTCAAGAAATGGAATGTTTTAATGGAAAACCGATACACCTGTAAACTTTGACCCAAACTACAGGAACAAGGTTTTGCTATGAGTTGGAGCTGACTTGAGGGCACCTATTCTTTTGTTACTGCAGTATCCCCTCGTCTACTATGACAGAGAAAGGCCACTTCATGACTCGGCAACTCGGCAGCTTGGCAGGGGCGCCCTCTGTTCCTCCTCTGGTTGAATCCTGGTTGTGGTTCCATTATAAAGGCAGGCCTTCCTCAGAAGTCACAAGCAGAGGAAACCAAGTCTCCCTACCCCAACCCCAGATTCTCCTACTGAGCAGGTCCCATTTGTAGTGATCTTCTCCATGACCACAGGCAAGGCTTGTGTCAGCTGAGCTGACTTGGAGTCCGCTGGAGCTTGACCACCTGTAGCCCCAGGGGCTCCCTAGACTCGGGGCCAAGAAAAGGCGGAAACGTAGTGTAACTACAATACTCCTTTGGAGGACAGATGGTAAGATTCTGTCTCCCACACTTGGGCCATGTTATCATAAGGGGCCAGTCCCTGAAGAAGGGCACCGTGCTTGGAGAAAGAGAAGGTCAATGAGGGAGACAGAGACCCTCAATGAGATGGGTTGACACAACGACAGCAATGATCAGGCTCTACGGAGATTGTGAGACTCGTGCAGGACTGAACAGGGTTCAGTCAGAGCCCATTCAACAGCACTTAACAATGGCAATTGCACAACGCTGCTGAGAGACCCACAGATACCAAGAAGTCTTTGAAAAGTCTTCTTGGGGCCCTTGATCTTACTGTTATGTGTCATTAAGCTGGAATAGACTCATAGCTGAACTTTTGGTGGGTTGTAAGAAACTGTAAATCATGTGAGAGGAGACTGTCCGACTTTCTCCTATGGAGCTGCTGGTGGATTCGAACTGCCTATCTTTAGGTTGGCAGCACAAAATCTTAACCACTAGGCCACCAGAGTTGCCTCCTGGGTCCCTTAGTTGGGTCTGTTTTCCCCACAAGTCTCATTTGTTCCAATCTCCTTCTAGGTTCTCACTCCATTTTCCTTCTCCAGTCTTCCTCTTCCTCTCTTTGTTTTCCTCCCTGCCCACAGGTCATGCTGTGAAGGGCCCCGGCTGTAGAGGCAGGGCAAAGTTTATGGGCCAAGAAAAGTCATCTCAGTTCTTCCTCTTCCTCCTCCTTGAAGCAACAGCACCGAAGCCTGGCCCAAGGCCAAGCATCACCCAGTCTCAGCAGCCTCCTGGTGATGCCAGAGCATCCCACTCACCCCTGACTAGCAGCTGGCCACAGAGCTATCAGGCCAGCTGCAGGCTGGCTCAGATGATACCCAGATTGCACCAAACCAGCCCTTCCCAAGGGTGCAGGTGAAGAAGCACACAGGTGGGAGGGATGTTGACAGATGACTCGTTACCCATAATTAAATTATAGCCATAAGAAAACCATAAACAGAATCTTCCCATCGGAGTCACCAGACCAGACACATACTGTATGCATACAGGCAGGCTTGGGGGCAGCCCTGTCACCAGGGAGCACACACAGACCCCCTCTTTGTCTGCAGGTCCCTGCCTGGAATGGGCACCCGGGAATGGAAGAGGCTGTGCCTCCCAGAAGCGAGGGGGTAAGGAGCAGGCCCAGAGGCTGGAGTGGGCCCTGATCGCAGCGGCCCTGTCTGCTGTGTCTGCCAGGAGCTCCTGCACCTGCCACACTTGATGAATGACAAAAAGCAGCAGATGAGCCGAGCGGGAGGCTGAGAGCTTTGTCTGCGCCTGCAGCCCAGGCTTGGCAAGCGGTTCCCCTGCCAACGGCCAGGTGGCTTTGCCCAAATATGGAGAAACACTTCAGGCCATTAGTTCTGGTTTGAGCTAAGCAGAATAAACTAATCTTCCCACGACCAAATGGGAATTAGCTGCGTGCCTCTCTCTGCCTTTCCCTGACAAGAGGCCTTCCGAGCCTGCCTATTTCACAAGTACCTGCTAATGGATTCATTAGCTATTTATTTCCCCCCCCCCTTTTCTAAAAATGTAATTTGGAGCAAGGGGAAATCTTTGGGAGGACATGGTAAATTATTGAAAGCAGTAATCTTTGGGTAGTGGGATCTGGGGAGCTTTGTCCCCCCATTGGGCTTTTTGGGTTTATGCCTCATTTTTTTCTCTTTCCATTATGCACATACTGATTTTTTTTTCTACTCTGGAGAGACCTATAAGTTATTTTCTTTCAAAAGCTCATTTGTCTTTCGACTAGACAGCCTAACTCGGGGTCCCTGGGCACTCATTTCAGTCAATTCCACACAGACACCCACCCAAGGCAGTTGACAGCTCATCTGGCGGCAGATACACTATTTTTGTGTGGTTGTGTTGTCGCATACAGCCTGTCACACACTCAGACCCAGGCCCTCAGGCAGCCCCCATGTGTGAACTGAGGTCTCTTGTTGGATGGTTCAGAGCTATCTTATTCTTCCGTGAGAATAGAGCTGAAGAAGGCAGATATTCAAAGTTAACAGGCATTCAGCTCTAGAATGCTCTCCCTCCTTGATTTGGCCATCAGGTGAGGACCTGATTTTCAACAGCATTTGTACTGTCCCCTGAGGAACCAGGGTGGACTGGACACCACTGTTGGGGGTTAAGGACTGTGTGTCTGTCTAGCTCCTTTGGAGCTTTGGGACATCTGTCCTGGGTAGACCCAGTATCCACCCACCAAACTGCTGTATTCCTGGGGTCAGAGCCCCAGATTCTTAGCTTTCTGGAAGTCTCACTTTCCTACCTCATTCTTATGTTCCTGGCTTGGTGAGAGGCACAGGAAGACCACCACAAGAGACCCTCATCCTCCACCACACAGCCACATAGATATGTACTGGTTGGTCCAGAGTTACAAAGCAATGGGTCCCAAAACATAAGTCAGGCTGAGCAAGTCACCCGAGCAAGTTTGTCTATACTGGAACTCTTCCTCTTGCTCCCCTAGAAGGCGAATTGCAGGCCCTCGCTCTTAAGAATGAGTCCAGAGGCCTTAGGAAAAGGTGTGCTGAGAGAATAAACCAGGTCATTGGGCCTCAGAGCCATTAGCTGTGGGAGACATTAAGGTCAAATGGCATGCAGGGCCCACAAAAAAGAATGTTCTACACCCTCCAATGGTGAGGAACAGCTGGAGTCTTAAGACTTTGCAAGCAGCAGCCATCTAAGATGCCATCATTGGTCCTTTTCTGTCAAAGACACAGAAATAAGTAGTCCAAAGGACTGATGGGTCATATGAACCTCAATCCCCACAACTCTGAGATAAGAACGAGGTGATGCCCAGGTACCACTGCTGGTTGCTCTTACAGGATAAAGTAGAAGATCTGGACTGAGTCAGGAAATGTGAAACAAAATTCAAAAATATTAAAAAAGAAAAGGCCAGGCCCTTAGCCATCCTTTGAGCCTGTAACAGAACTCACTCACTTCTCCAGTTAAACTTTCAAGTAAATAATATATTGATAAGGTGAATATTAACACCAGCCAGGATTGTTCTAGAACAATGAACTGTACAAGATCATTAGAGCATAGTTAGCTCAGGAATGAAACTTAGTAGACAGGAAAGAAAAGGATAGAAGAATGAGTGGAATCAAGAACCACAGGCAGGCAGAGCTGTTAACAGTGGAGATTGGAATCAATGTCATAAGACAAAATAGGTATCAGTGGTCAAATGGTCTACCACTCTGCTCTGGAAGCTTTCACTCAAATCACAATATACAGTTAAATGTTAATAATT
>NW_006399805.1:694610-695674 GCF_000299155.1 Elephantulus edwardii | reverse complement strand
GAGTTGTTTGCAGCTCATAGCAACCATTAAGTACAACAGCCCTGAAACCTGCTCTATCCTGTGTCAACTTGACTGTCTCCAACATACCTATCCTCATTATCCCAGTCACTGCATCAATCCATCTCATCAATGGTCTCCCTCTCTTTCTCCATCCCTCCACCCTTCCAAGCATGATGTCTCTCTCCAAGGACTGGCCCTCAGTGCAACATGCCCAAAGTATTTCAGACAAAGCCTCAGAATCCTTGCCTCCAAGGAGCAGCCTGGCTTCACCCTCTCTAGGACAAACCTGTTTCTTCTCTTGGCAGTCCATGGTATATTCAAAACTCTTCTCCAACATTACAGCTCAAAGGCATCAATTCTTCTATCATTCCTAGTCATTTTCCAGCTGACACATAGCAAGCAATTGTGAAGACTATGTATTGCATAATAATAAATTTTCTTTTTAAATTAATAAATTATATTTTCACTGTGTTTTTTTAATTGTAAAATTAAAAGACATATTATGATGGGAAAGTCTGCTGTTACTCTCCAGGATACAGAAGAGTAATAGTATCACTCTGGAGACTAAGGTGGGCCAGATACAGGCCATGGTCTTTGCAATCACTTGCTATGCATCAGAGAGCTGGAAAATGACTAGGGAGGATAGAAGAATGCCTTTGAGCTGTGCTTTGTGCTGGGGAAGAGTATTGAATGTACCATGGACTGCTAATAAAACAAACAGTTTCATCCTGGAGAAGGTTAAATAAACCAGGCCGCTCCTTGGAGGCAAGGATTCTGAGGCTTCATCTGACATACTTTGGACATACTCACAAGGAGGGATCGGTCCCTGGAGAGGGCTGCCGTGCTTGGGAATTTGGAGGGACAGAGCAGGAGGAGAAGACCCTCTATGAGGTGGATTGATTCAGTGAGTGGGGTAATCGGGATGGGTGTGTCGGAGATGGTGAGATTGGCACAGGACAGAGCAGGAGTTAGGGCTGTTGTACATAGGGTCGCTATGAGTCGCAAGTGACTCGACGAAACATAACAACAACAACAACAAATTATATTCTAAAATTCTATTTTAC